>NW_017534610.1:23386-26748 GCF_001853355.1 Bactrocera latifrons
TTTAAAAAAATTAATTTTTTTGTAAAACAGTTAAGTTCATACTTAAATATTACTGGTTCAAAGTTGACGATTTATTTACTTTGGAGATAAAAACTTTATTGCAAAATAGCAATATTCCCATACATAATATATTGTAAAAGACAAGTGATTTAGATACGATTGAATTTGGATCCATTTATATAAAGACAAAAACTACATAAAAATTTATTGAAATTTTCAAAGAAACAAAATTAACTCGAGAAACAACGGACACCTTAATACACACCATACATAATACATAATCAGTTTGATTTCTCTTATTGTTCTTTAAAAAAAAAAATCACTGACACATGTTGATGACAAATGAAGTCAAGTTTAACATTTTAATGAGCTTTTATAATAACATGAAAAACCATAATGAATGTATATTTTTCGTATTTTTATAAATATTATATCAAATTATAAAGGTGGACATTTATAGACGATATATAGCTAAGTAAGGAGACATTAGATATGTTTCATATGGAAAGGAAAATATACATTAATTGAATTGGCCTAACTGTGGGCTACTTTGTGCGTTTATTGATCGCAAACAATGAACACTCTGATCAGAATACATCACTAATCAAATATCAAAATTAGAAATATCACATAATGCATTTTGGCTTATTTTGGAAGGTTAAGATGAGTGTATACTAAATGTCATATCAAAGGCTTTCATGAGATTATATACTATATCTTGACATCGTACAAATTTCTAAATTTTGCAAATATTTATATAATTTACACATAGACCTTATGTAGGTAGCCAAGGGTGGTTTTCGCACACTACCGTAAGGCATTATAATTTGATACCTTGGTGCGCTTAATAAACCTATTTATCTCCGTTAAGATTGTATAGATAAACATTCAAGATTTGCTATCTTATGGATTCCGAGAGTTCGACGCCTCATTTGTGATAGAACTGGACTCTTACAGAGGAAATGTTGAACCGTTGCGTTGCTCTCCTTTAGTTTGCAGCTACGGCAATTAATATTATCGGACATATTTTATTTTTAGTGCAAATATTTTTCCTGAATCTATATATTTTTTAAGTATTTTTTTTTCTTTATTTTTTTTTTTTAGTCTTTATTTTTAGTCTTTTTTAGTTTGACCATATCTATTTCGCTATACTGTATATTGGTGCAGACTTACGTGGGTTTCGAGAATTTTGTTGAAATTAAGCTTATACTTCCTCTTAATCGTTCCTTTTAAACACGATATTGTGTTTGCTGCGTATTGGTCTAGAGACTTTGCCAACTCATCTGCTCTTCCGTATTTATTGATTTAAATTAATTTCTGCTTCTGAATTTCGCTATGTTCACAACGCTTCCTGTTCCAACCAGCATCTCTTTAATCCTTATAACATTAAGATTTACCACTTTTCATATGAATATATCTATAACATTTCTTAGTCTGTTTGCCAGTATTCATTTTCCAGTTCAGTTCGGTACCTATGTTGATGCTCAAATGTTTTGTTGTGGGAAATACAAAAACTGTACTAACACCGGATGGGGACTGTAGAAATTGAGATACCAAACTGTAGTTCATTCATATAGTTTCAGTTCTGTCTTATCAGAACCAATTTTCGAAASACTTCGGCCAGATTGAGGTATCTCCAAACATATTTACTGAATGCATTAAACGGCACTTCAGGTGCCGAAAAACGTTGACCTATTAGTATAACTTTTACGTACGGGAGTAAAAAGACGTCATTCAGTCCCAAGTCATCATTATGCGATGGATGACTTACCAAACTGAGGGTTTGAATGTTCAAAAATGCAATTGTTTCAGTCGGTGTTTGAGCGTTTGCATTATCGTGGTGAAAGTGATCCGGCCCCGGCGGTTGGTTTTTCTGATTTATTGAAAGGGAAATGCCAAAATATAATTTTTTATCACTCAGAATTTACAAGTGTTCATTATTCTAATGATATGGTTGAGTTGTTCCATAAAAAACAGACCGTTTTCTGGGAAGTGCTACATGCGAAACAACCTTTATTGGATACGGCTTTTCTATTACATTTACTACGTTGTGTAGTCAAATTTCTGTTGATCAACTCTTTATGTAGAAATTAAATTTATTAAAAAATGCTGTTTAATATACATATGTTTATGTTACATTAGGCATTGTTTCTTAAGGGTGTAACAAAATTAACGCAAGCTTTTTATTTGGCACCATTTATGTAGTAAAGTGTTGAGAACAAGTCAAACAATCAAGTTTAGTAAAAATGGAGCATTAGACGATACAACAACGCGTCTTCGTTACTTAACAATATTTAAAAAATAACTAAAGTTTGCCGGCCACAGTTCGAAAATTTAATGCAAGATATCGGAATGGTAAGTATTTCCTCTTCATCAACTGAGAATGTCAATGAAAATGTCGATTCATATCTTGCATATACTGTGTATTCACSATAGCTTCCCAAAATTAAACAAATTTCAATTTAACAAAACGCTAAACGTGTTAGATAAGGTAAAGCTCTCATACCACGAAGAAAACAACAACAAAAGTGTATTGAACCAACTGCTACTCAGCTGTGATGACAGCGGTWGAACTTTCTCAAGTTTCTGCATGACTGCCCAGCAACCCACGAAACCGCGCAGGTGCCAGCCACCTAATACTCATTATGAVCAAGTACTTGCAAGGAGCACTCGTATGTGAATGTAATAACTAAAGCGCGATTGTTGAAAACTGAAGGAACAGAGGTGGAATACAAGTATGCAGCTCAATAGATATGTTGTAGAGGGAATGAAATTCAAACTAACAGAGAAGATATATATGACAAAATTAAAACATCTTATTGATGGTTATCAGCTTTCTCAGCGCCTTACATCTTCATTTTGAAAGGTTAGTAGAACTTGCGCGATCTTGATCCTTACGCTAGTTCTAATTTAGCTTTCATTTTAAATAAATGGAATAGCCTAGTTTGATGTTTACTGGATTTCTTAAAGTTGGAATTTAGTGGAACACCGAACTTTTCTCAAGTCAATATAAAATATCTGTAACAAAAAGAAACACCTTGTGATTGCTATACCGATAAGTTACTTGCAACACTTTAGGACAGATGGACAGAATGAAACCCAACTCAGAGGCCAAACAGCAGTCAGTATATCATACATTAGACGACAATGTGCAATCAAATAACGGTTTATTTTTTGTAGCTGTTTCGAGTATAATTTAACCACTGTGCCCTTATTTCCACAAACAAATGCCTAGGTTCACGCAGGAAGTGCAAGAAAACGCTTATTCATTCGTGTCATCATGGCGTAGAACATAACAGCTGCCTCTTTGCAGGTAATTAAAAATGTCGCATGCTGGTATCGGCCAGCTGTCACCTCACTCA
>NW_017534610.1:27639-34162 GCF_001853355.1 Bactrocera latifrons
TCATGTACGTACTTCAATCACCAGAAATGGTAGAAGCTATCTTCGCCATATAAAATCATATTTCACAAAATTTTCCACTGCGCCTCTTTGACAAACTGGTACGTATAAAGCCTAGTTAGCAGAGTGTACCATGTCAACAAGGGTTATGTCTGCCCATTGGTCCAATACAATAAATAAATGAAAAATTAGTGAAAGAAAACCCCTTTACTAACCATCGATTTAGGTTTACTTATATTTCTATATTTTTTATTTTTTTTGCTTTTTTTTTTTTTGACTTCTTCACCATCTAAGCCGATAGAAACTTTGCATCAATAAAGGCACTAAAAGAAGTGAAAGGATGCAATGAACTGGAACCAAATTACACGTCCACTCATGTATAATATTACAACAAAAAGTGCAAACTCATTTAACGTGCATCTACTGTGTTGGCGCTAAATACAATCCCGTTACGAACAATTATAAGAGTTCACATTCCCCCACTACAAAAGCTACATAATGCTTTTACAAACTAATGCATTTTAAGTCATTGCAAAAAATGCTCGAAAAGTAGAAATGAAATTTCGCGGTTAGCGGCGTGACACATTTGCCGTTTTGTTTACTGAAAATTTTCTCGCTAAATTAAAAGTTGATAGCGAGTTGCAACGCCTGTCGATGGTGCTGTCGGACTGAGTTTATTTTTCCAGACCGCTTCACTTATAGAGCTGGCAAAAGTATTTTTGGAGCAGTGTTGAGTAGAGATCCGCCAAATTAATTAAGACAGTTAAAAATAGAGTAAGAGAGGGAGTAGTTTGAATGTTGATTGAAAATCCAGTGATTGTTTTACAAATTTCTAAATATAGCACTTGTGGCGTTATTAATCACCACATTTCGCACTTGTAATTTTGCCGTAACATAACGTTGTGTGATATGTGTGCGCGATAACCGATTTCGCTAATTTTTAGTCTGCAATATTTTTGCTCACTTGATTTAGTTAGCTACAGTAGCTTACGAGATTTATAAACAGTCGTGAAACGCTTAATTTTCAATTACTTGTTGAAGAAAACACATGTCCCACATTATCTACTCGTATTTGTGCCAAATTGGAATGCTGCTTTGAGTAATAGAAAGTTTTTAAACAAGTCTTTTCGATAACAATCGATTATATTAACWGGAAGATTAAGTGTTACTGTTACCTCTTCGTTTTTTTTTTAGTTGCCTTTTATATTTCAGGTTTTGGCAACCTAAACGCTGCCATTTTACAGCTCGCCACTTAATCGTAAAGTTTGCCATTTGCCATGAAATACGAGAGCTTCTTGTTTTGTTTACAGTAACTTCATATACTCATCTCGGCTGAAAAAGAAATTAAATCCTAAACACGTTCTTATCTCCGCAACAATACACCGATTAACCTAATTCAATCCTTAGCGATGTAGCTCCATCAAACACCAGTATTTACCGATGGTATGTTGAAATAAATGGAGGTCACTCACTAAAAGTTATTTCGTGAAATAATCAGATGTTGTTCCGAAAATTATTGATGTTGTGCGCAAACTACAATATCCAAATGGTCAAGTGAGATAGAGTTAGCATTCGATGTTGCATGAACATTTTACTGGAGAAATTTTTTTTTTTTTCAAATTGGATGGAACACAAATTGTCAATTGCTCAAAACCAGACTCGTTGGGTTTAGAAGAGTGCAACAACGGAACTTCGGAACACGTGTGCGACGACGTGACAGGTGATAAATCGTGAATTGCTGAAAATAAACAGCAGCAAAATGAGCCGAATCCAAAAAAGCTGATAGACCACGAAGCATTTCCAAGCAAATGGTTGACTCGTTTTTTTTTTTTTTTTTTTTTTTTTGTGAGACTACTGAACATATCCCTACTATATCACTAGCACATTTCAGAACATTAAATTCTTAGTGATACATAGTCATTTGCTTGTCAGTTTTCCTTCAAGAAAACCAATGGAAGACGGATTACTCTTCATCACGGTTGTGCGATTTTTCATATATTACCGGAGACAACTGCATGTTTAGCACTTAGATCATCAATTTGATGAGGCTGTAGTCCAATTTCGCTCATTTTCAGACCAGCCTAGGAATGTACAGATAATTTAAAATACTAAATTAAGTGTTAATATAGTATGTATATGGATTTTTTCCGAAGCTCAGACGCAGCCACGCCCATTATTCAATTTTGATCCGGGTTCTTATAAAGTCCTTATGTGTCATTTCAGATGTAGAATTTAATGCCTCTGGGGTACTTATTTGTTGATTCATCGAAACTTTTTGGTTATCACTCATGCTTAGGTGATTTATCCCAATCTTGTGATTTTATCTTGTATTATTTGGGAGATATGTACTTTAACTCTATAAGATGGCGGGACAATAGCTATTTTCTTTAAACTTTTTGTCCAGAGCTTTCCTTGCTTGTCAGCTTTTCTCGTCATGTCTATAGCAACAGGTTACACKAGTATAAATATTTYCATGTAAAAGGCCATACTCAAGAGTAAGCTTCACAAAGAGGTTGGAAGKTCCTTTAAAAAGCGGGTGTGCCATCAAGCAAACAGCTTTTATTAAAATTATGATGAGGGACAAAATTGTTGGGTGGAAATTAGATAAGGTCGCGAAGGGTAAGAGGGCAGAAAATGTATCTAAACATGGCTTGCAGTATAAGCAAGCGATGCACATTTATTGCAAAGTTTAAATATGCGAGAAAATCTACTTAACACAGTCACACCTTTTGCATACCTTCAGCCGCATCCAAACAAACAACTATTACCAAGTTGCCAGAACGTGTCGGCTTTTTTAAAAGAAAGTGTCATGATGAAAAATTAGATGGGTCTGAATTAAATAAGGTCACGACCAACTTTTCTAAAAGTGAAGAAGCCGATGAAAAAAAAAGCGTCAAGTTGAGTATATGCGGCTTAATATTATGATTTTATATAAAGCTCGCAACACTATTTGTTATGCAACGGCGTTGAGCAACAACGATGTGACTTCAAAAACATTTGTGCGCAGAATTTCATATTTCACAAAGCTATATTTTCTACGACCAAACTGATGTAGATAAAAGTGATATCAAGTGGTATTTTTTGCAGAGTTATAGGGGTACTGACCGGAGCTGGGGGAAGTTACAAAAGCATTTAGCAGAGGACATGCGCCGCACTTAGGCAAAACACACGCAAAAACGAATCAGCTTAAAAAGTTCTCCATAGTTGAATTATAATATATTTGTAAGTGCATACTAACGTAAATCTTTTCAGTTCTAACGTTTTTCGCTAAGACGAAACTATACTATACCTTATACTTGTATATAAAGAGTGATCAATTTCGAGGTTGCCAAATTGTAAAAAAAATTACAGAACTTAAAATTTATTAAAGAATGTTTATTCAGATTCGGATGAACATTCTTTGGTGTTTCTTTTTGAAGATTATCTCTCAAATGTTAGCCGCGGCGTCATCTCAGATGATCCATCCGTTCAGTCCAATCTTCGATGACAAATTCGAGCTTTTGGACTGGTAAGAGACGAATGATATGCGTGATGTTTTACGCCAAGGCCTCAGTTGAAACGGGATCGTACACATATGCATACTTTAGATTTTACAAATCCCTCCAGAAAGGAGTCTAACGGCGACTGACGCAACATGTGAAATTATCTGCTCATCAAAATATTCTCTCCACAAACCATTGACTGATGTGAGGTGTGGAGAGTCTCATCGTTTCCACCGGCATCATTTCTGAAGAAATGTGGACCGTTGATTCCACTGGCCCACAAGCCACACTAATCTGTTGGTTTTTCCGATTGAAATGCAGCTTTGTGCGTTTTTAATTTTAATCTCGACGTAAAATGAGCCAAGTTGTTAAGTACGCCAGTCTGTGCTGCTGCGAATGGCGCTTCACCGTCTACTTGTACGTTCTCATTTACGGTTATTATATTTTCACGTTGTCTAAAGAACATGAATTTTCATAATAAAGTTAAAAGATTTGTAAACGTTGTTCACGAGTAAGTTTTTCTATGATGAAATGACGGGCAATACTGAACAAACACAACATGAGAACATAAAAAGGGCTGTTGGAAAAGTACCTCTGCTTGGATCACCCGTTATTTGAATTTCATACTGTTACAAATCCTCATCACATTAACGTTTACACTGTATAATCTTTGTACAAGAGTCTTTTGAAACAAAGTTTGATTGAAAATATATTTTTTATTCCAACTTTTCAGCCTATTTTCACGACTTTTCATCGAATTTTTAAGATGTTGAAACTTTGTTTATGCAGAACCCATCATACATAAATTATTTTCGTCATGCATGTTTTTAGAGGCGGCTAGACACGTGTACAGGGAGATGGCGAATCGTGAAGCAAAACATGAAATGGAAAGTTTATTTACCACCGTATCAAGTCGAAATACGTAGATACGTTCGAGTTTTGATTCTTCTGATTGAGTTATCGCACTGTATTTTTAATTTTTCCAGCTTGATTTTGCATGCAAATTATGTTTCTTGCTTGTGCTATTCTTTATCAGAATTTTAATAAAAGACAAAATTATTGCATTTCAATACTTTATTAACTCTGAATCCGTTTTATAAATATAACATTGGTGAAAAGTGATGAAATTAACATACAGATGGGTGTGAAAGATTAGGAAATGATGCAAGCCATAAAAGGATATACATAATAACATAACAATTCTTTCAATTTCTATTCCAATGAAAACATAAAATTTTAATTTATTTTTATTTTTTGTTTTAAATTTAGTGTTTCATATTTCTTTTTCACTTATAATGTAGTCCATCAATTTTTAGTAATTGCCGTTATATGACCGTAAAAAGTGGTTTTGAAATATTAGCAAGATTTGTAGTGCAGTCGACAAAACTTTTCTTGTGGACAACAATTTTTTCGAATTGTACATGATGTCGATGAGTAAGAGACAACAATTGATTGGCAACATACTCTCAGCACATGTTGTCCACATGCTGACCAATGTCTTCCACGCTATTACACATCACACCATACATATGTACAGAGTAAAATATAACCACCACAGCAGCTGATAGACAAGCACACAATAAGCTGGCATGCAAATATCCAATTGATTGTGCATATATAATATTATGTATGTATGTATGTACTACTAGGTATTCTATAGGCTACTTTGCTTGTTGACCGTAACATGCTTGCCGGCGTTGGGAGCACTAAGTGGAGGAAATCGGTTTTAACTTTATCCGTTGGCCGAACGACAGCCAGACAATGTTCGTGAATGACACCGTTATATGTATGTTTCCTCACCGTTTGTGTGATGTTTACTCGTTTTACTGTCTGCGGCCTGATTATGACGAATGTTGCATAGACAATTCATGCGATTTTCTGATACTTTGATCTGAAATTTTGCACCGGTTCTTTTCTCTGTATAAATCTACTTATTTGGTGAAACCAATTAGCACCAAGAGATTCCAAGCGAAGCCAGGTCCTTCTCCACCTGGTCCTTCCAACGAAGTGGAGATCTCCCTCTTCCTCTGCTTCCTGCGACGGGTACTGCGTCGAATACTTTCAGAGCTGAAGTGTTTTCGTCCTTTCGGACAACAKGACCTAGCCAGCGTAGCCGCTGTCTTCGGGGATACCAATTCAGACATCGCGGCATAAAGGCAGCTCCTTTTCATGCTGTCGAAAGTAGCTTTGAAATCGACGAAGAGGGGTGTGTGTCGATTCTCCTTTCAGGGGTCTTTTCCAAGATTTGGTGCATGGTGAATATCTGGTCGGTTGTTGATTTGCCAGGTCCAAAGCCACACTGATAAGATCCAATCAGTTTTTTGACGGTGAGCTTTAATATTTTACACAATACACTTAAATTCCAATCGTTGGGCATACTTTCACCCAACCATATTTAACAAAGAACCTGATGCATGATTCTTATCAGTACTTCGCCGCCGTGTATGAATAGCTTGGCCGGCAATCCGTCGATTCCGATTGGAGAATCGGGTTCACCTTTTCCTGGCGTTATGCATTCACTGCCATTCAGCGTGCTGGAGAAACATTCCCTCCATAATTTCAGTATGCTCTGGGCATCGGTTAGTACTATATTAAATACAATATATTAGTACATAAATATTAAGTAATTTTACTATTTTATAAAACTCTGATAATGACAGCGGAAATGCTTATCATCCAAAAATCTGGATAAAGCAACAAATATTATTCTCTGCATATATTAACTATAATAACGGGTGATCCAAGTTTGGGGTGTTAGTCCACATTTCTTTAAAAATGATGCCGGTTCCAGTTCTTTCGAAGSATCCCCATTAAATTAAATTGATTTCATTAAATTTGAGGTTTCTGTATTTTTTCTTTGAAATTTCCTTAAATCGAATCACCTTTTATAACTAGTATCTATATATTTACTTCTCAGCACATCAACATCATCGAAAAGCGACTTTGAGCAACCCCACTACAWATAGACCTTATAGCGTTTTCCATTGAGGGATTTCATTTTTGAGGAACATGGAACAACGGTACCCTCTGCCCTTAGAATACAT
>NW_017534610.1:35287-36225 GCF_001853355.1 Bactrocera latifrons
CAGTCGAAGAATTTGTCCGATGTTTTATTTAATTAATTTTTTTTTTATTATTTACTTAATGTCATTCCACCATAATTCATCCTCCCTGTGTTTTCATGAATTTAATCACACAGATTGAGAGTACACTGTTGGGTGCCCTGTATTGTGGACAATAATATAGTAGTCTTATATTGTAGAAAAATTTATGTTATATACCTGATAACTGTATTTCGTACAAGAATTCGTAAACAAATATTTTTAAAAGCACTATAAAAAAAATTCTTTTGCATACAAATTTTTCTTTGAAGCGCTTTATCTTTGCYTTCCCCACTTAATTTGTAGAGGTTAATCTTTACTTGTGAATGTACTTTGTTAAAATTTTGTTGTATGCCTGTTTATAGATTCAGATTTTGATATCATTATTGTGGTCATTATGTTTTTTAGAGCGTCATTTTCCCAAATTTATAAAATCTCTTTTATTACTTTGTGCACCTGTGTGCTTTATTATTATTTTTTTTCAGTATGATAACAGCAAGGTGGATTACATTCCGTTATAACCAAAACACAGTAAAAGCATTTAAAAAGAAATATCACAAAAAGAAAACAAAAAAGTGACCGCAATGAAATTGTCGCGGATATTCTGGCGTAGAAGCAACATACGATGAACCCTTTTAGTTTCTGTTTTAATGAAAAGATGAGTAAAAGAAAAATATGTAAACAAATAAAAACAATGCGCTGATACATATAAAGATGTACCACAAAAATACTATTATCATCGCTCACACATTTTTCGTATATTGCCGGGGTACACAAGMAAACAACTTTTATAAAGGTAGCAAAACGTGTCGACTTTCTTGAGAGGCGTTGATCATTGCATAAATAGTCACGAACAAGGCATTATTAGCTATAATAAGTGGTGTGAATGCAGTTGTTGGCTACACTCAATATTAGGCCATGGC
>NW_017534610.1:38740-39999 GCF_001853355.1 Bactrocera latifrons
AACAGAACTATATTGACTAAAAAGAAAACTTGATTTCATTTATGAATTTTTGGGCGTATCTAGATTTTTCTTGGTAAATTATATTTGAAACAATATACTAAATTTTTCATAAATATATGTATATACTTCCAGTACCATATTTGTTAGTTTTTTCTTAATTAAATTTCCATTCCCTTTTAGTTTAATTTTTTATTTAAAATTTAAAAAACTCTATCGAATTTCTGGATTTTTGCCAATCACAAAATATTTCTTGTTACATATATTGAAAAAAGCAGAATTTTGTTTTAAATCTTTTTTTTTATTATATAAGACATTTTAAAATATTTTGATAAGCAAAAATTTTTTAGAACACTTATATTTTGTGGTGAACACGCACACACACATTACGCTAAAGACTTGAAATTTTTGTAAAAACAAAAAATAAGTCATGCAGCATTATCATCATGTACAATTACCTTTAAAATTCCACCCATGGCATTTCTCACCGTATGCGTGCTACAAAATAAATTTATTTACGAAATTGCGAACTCTGTTTGCTGATTTATGTAAATATTTTTACGCGTTCTCAGTCGACCGAAGAATAATAATGAAAAAGCGCCAACTAGGCAGGTGAGCCCATGACGGGTGGTAAGTAAGTGCGGAAATAAGTGCAAGTAGTCATACAATCAAATAAAGTTTTGTATAATGTAATGTGGGCAGATGATGTAAAAAATCCCTTTTCTCTTATAGGCAAAAATTTATTTTATGTGATTACTAACTGTTTGACAATTTTGCGTTTGGCGGCCTTGTATATGTCGTGAGGCAAATTGTAAGTGAAAATACAAGCATATACATGAAAGAATTATGCGTTCAAATACAAATAACTACCTAGGTATATAAACGAGTTAGCATTCAAGCACATATGTATGAGTGATAAACAAAGTGTGAACTGATTAATCCACTTCTGTGGTGATAATGAAGAGCCAACTGTTTATTGGCCAAAAAAACTTTACGCTGTACTTGAAAAGTTGGCAAGTATTGCGTTTTCAGCATCACGTAAATCAGAATCATTTCTAGACACTCCCAAGTGAATGGCGATCAAAAAACTATTCTCTCTCACTCAAAATGCAAAAGATAGTTTTTTGTAAACATATCTAAAACTTCTCTTATTGGCGTAGSTTTGTCTAAAGTACGACGTGCTTGTTGCGTAGTAGCGTCATCAAACCGCAATGAATTTAGTAGAAATTCACTCTTTTCACTGACATAGTAGTAGGAAAATT
>NW_017534610.1:43341-45156 GCF_001853355.1 Bactrocera latifrons
CTTCTTAACTGGCGTAGACACCGCTTTATCACCGAGTTGGTGAGAGCACGCCAGCTGTTTCTTCTCTTTACATGTGGCGCCAATTGGAGGTTCTGGAGTGTTTTCGTAAGTGAATGGCAGTCAGAGAACTTTTCTCATATGCGTGAACTTCACACATGAGTAATATAATAAAAAGGTTCCAATCTAAAGTGCTTAGAATAATAACGGGTGCACCATGGTATATGCGTAATGAAAACCTTTACAATGATCTTGATATTCCTATGGTAAAGAAGGAGATAGAGGACAGCAGAGTGAGATATATTTCTTAACTTCGCGAACATCCAAACATATTGACAAATTCTTGGCAAATTCCTGCAATCCAACACGTTTAAAAAGAAATGATCTACCAGCCTAATAGAGAGATACGTTCTACCAAAAAAGAATTCAATAACATCCTTGAGATTGCTTAGTTTTAAATAGATTTAAGATTTTAATACTTATTGTTAGGCTTTACCAAGCAGATCTAATAAATAAAAAATATTTAAAAAAAAAAAAAATTCCAAACGGAATTCAAATGTACTCCTTCTAGCGTATTGCTAATATGAAATTATAAAAATGTACGATTGATCGTTAACCCTTTATAACTCAACTTCATCATTTAATACAATGACTGACTTTTTGCATAGCTTTCAGCAAATAAACAAACACGTATATTTTGGTTTTTCAATATTTTATTCTTAAAAGGATATTATCCTATTTTAAGGGTTYGTAACATATATGTCACATTGTGTTAATATGTCTGAAATTTATGTTTAAGTAGTATRAAATAGTTTGAAGCAATTATTATTTTTATTGTAGCATAAAGCTACTCCACATTTAATACAAACAGTTTGTGATACCCCATTGCATCCTGGTAGCTTACATCGTATCCGCTTTTCTGCCCATTCTGGCCTATGACCAATTTCATCCTGTCTTATCGGCATCGGTGTAACATATTGTGTTGGTCCCTTATGTTTTTTTGCTTGAATTTCTTCCTCAATACCTCGTCTTTTTATAACGGACTTGTTTCCTATTTTACATAACACTGTAGCAACCTCTTAACGAAAATCGGCTGAGGACAAATGTTGTCCTTCAATGTTATTTACCTTGCGCACTCTCCTATATAGCAGCCATGCATTAGATATGGCTACCTCTAAAAAGTGGTAAAACAGTCGAATTTGCCAACGCTTACTTCGCAATAATATTTTATATCTGCCCATTATGCTGTCGATCAAATCAACTCCACCCATGCGGCGATTGTACTCACAAACTATTTGCGGTCGTTCTATCTGTATATACTTTTTATTTTTTTTATCAAAGCGTTTTACATTGGATTTGGGTTGCTCCCCAACAAAATTAGAAGCCAGAGTGACAATCTTATTATCCTTCCAAGCCACTGTGGATATATCTACTCCTTCAATGTTACCGACGACTTCTGAGTATCCTCTTTCCTTCTTCAATAACGCTTTCTCTGCTTGGTGTTTACAATCAGGTATTCTGTTTCGTCGAATTGTTCCGAGACTATGTATTCCCCTTTTGGAAAAAAATTCYATAAGGCGTAGTGAAGTGAAATAATTGTCAAAGTAGATTCTATACTGCATTTGATTTGGAACAATCCGGCACAATCTCATGACAACGTTGGAAGCAGCTCCTATATCTAGTTCACTTGGTCCCACAATATTTTCTGCGCCTGTCTCAACCTCAAAGTTGTATGCAAATCCGCTTACACCGCAAAGAACAAAAATTATATATCCCCATTTATTTGGTTTTTTGGGATTATACCTCTTCAAGTTATGT
>NW_017534611.1:0-3284 GCF_001853355.1 Bactrocera latifrons
TGCCACGCACGTGCTCAATTCTGCTAAATAGCAGCGAGGACGGCGAATTCCTTACCCAAATTCTATTGGCTCTGTTAGCCGCCAAATCGAACATCATACAGAATTCAATTTGCACCTTCTCTATACTTTACGTTGTCTGGCACAGCGAATAGACTCTTTACGCAATTATATGATTTGTGAGGGTGTGTTAGTAATAAGTAAAAATTGTGTAAATGTGTGGGAGTTTTGGTCACGCAGGTTTTGCTGGGCGATATGTGTACTATGTATGTATGTTTTCATGGAGGCATTGCGCCCAATCTAACGATAAAAAAATACAGTAGAATCGTGCAAGAGTAAACTCGCGAGAAAGTTAAACCTTCGGCTAAGTTTACAGATTTTGAGCGTCCATGTACTGCATTAAAAAGTTAACTTTAGGAACTTTTTGAACTTATTTATTTTTTTCACACCCAACCGTTTGTTTGGCAAGGTAAACAACTGTTATGTTTTCTCCGAATTTCTTTGTAAAAAATTATTGTCGRAATATTAATACACTATTGGGACATTTTTGTTAACTTTATTGATATTCTACGTACGTGCATACATACATATGTTTATGTATGCAATATGCAAGTAGTTTTTTTTTTTCTAATTGGTGGTAATATATGTTTTAACGGGGAAATCGCGCCAAAACGAACCACAAATGCCAATACAAATGTATGTATGGTATGCAGGTGGTTCTTAGATGACAAAAGCTAATACTACATATGTACATATGTATGTATATGAAAGTGCTTTTTGGTTGGGAAGTCTTGTATATTTACGCCAAAGCCAACGTTAAAAAGAGAAGAATGTTCATGATTTGAGAAAATTTTTGTATATACATACTTACATATATCATGTGCTTAGATTTTTTTAAAAGAACTTCGACGCGCTAGCATTAACTGTTGCGTAAACCGTGCGAAATAACGAAAATTTAAAAATGTCACAAAAACAAAAGTGCCGTGTTCGCGAGTGCCTTTCCGCGTGTAATCAACTTTTTTCTTTCCCCAGCGATCCGGTACAATTAAAAAAGTGGGTGCAAAACCACAGCATTCGTTTGCATAAAACACTTTGAAACAAGTGCAGTGGGCGTGAGGAAATTGAGGGCATATGTAATATTGGTTAAAACTGGTTTATATAATAATAATATTACATATGTATGTATGTCCAACATTTTCAGGTTCTGCGCGCAAATACAAACCAGTTTTAACCAATATTACATTTTTTCACTTTTGATCCATTTTATTTGTGTTTTATTCACGCCACTGTAAATTTTCGAAAATATTGTTACATTATTTTGCGTTTTAGATAACGATATGTATGCACCCTTTTATACTTGTTGGTACTCGCGTATACAATATAACATATTTATAGTTTTGTTCCGCATATATCGGCCAATATTAGATTTATCACAATGAAAATTATCTAATATGTTTTACTCTTAACAAAGCGTCTTTATGGCTAAAATATGTACGTACATAAATATGAATGAAAACTAATATCCAGGATTTTCGAACATCCGACCAACTTTATTCTATATGATTGGTCTTTTAGTATGTGGTATTGTGAAAAAGATAAAATCTGATCGATACTACCCAATTTCCATATACTACATATAACGGTTTTCATATAGTATATGTATATGTATATAAAATTCAATTCTCATATTGACGTCTTACACCATAAAGTATTTCCAATGATTTGATTCTTGCAAGTTGCAAGAGTATAAATTGTTCGGTTGCACCCGAACTTAGTCCTTCATTACTTGTTTTTATATGGATACAGCTGTGCGCAATAACATAGTAGTGGGCAATAAAGTTAGTGAACAATTTTTTTAAGTTAATTGTTTTTATAATCCTTAATATATAATATAATATAACTTTTAATAAGCACTACTATTTCATTGCTCGCAGCTGTACATATACAGTGTGCGTCAGTTTATTTGATTCTCATGAAAAAACCGCTCTATTATGTGCTGGATGAAGAGAAGATGGAATATTTACCATCTCAGCTATTGGAAGCTGGCTTTTCCCAAGCTTAAAGTGGTGAATAACTAATTCCCGTTGCTCTAGGCTAGTGCCAGAGAACGTAAAGTATAGAGAAGGTGCAGGTTCGACTGCGAATTTTTGTTAGATTTTGGGTAAGGAATTCGCCGCATTTGTTAACATTGTAGGTCGGAATTCGCCTCACAATAACATTTTTTACAATTCTCTCACATATTATAACAGAGAATATGAAGAGAAATAAATATATGTATTTACRGCATGGCATATATGCAAAAGCAGAGAATATGAAGAAACTCCCAACGAAGAATTTCGTTTTGCTTGTTTATATTTTGTCTCATTTTTGAACAGCGAAAAATGTGTACAAAACACATTATGTTCTCTGTCTCACATACGCAAGAATATGAAGAGACATAAATATATGTATACATGCCCCTTATGATACTCCCAACAACAGCATTGTGATATTTCCATGCTTAAATTTTTGCTTTCGCAATGTATGCAAATATATATGCTTTTGCGTTTTGCCGTCGGCAATTCAATATTGACATGTAAACGTAATTATGGTATGAGTATAATTDTGTATGAATGCATGCATAGTAATATTTATAGTCAATTTGGACTTGCATATTTAATAACTTTTCTTGACTTTTACATAATATACTATACTAATAAATATTTTTGTATAATGTTTCTTACTAATAGAAGTTAAATTAATCACAACAATATACATATACATATGTATGTATGTACATTTTCTATCATATTAATCTTATGTCTCTGAATATGCTCATATCATAATCTTATTATCTGCTCATATAAATTTATGTATTTATACGCATGTGCTCATTCAGAAATTCTAATAATGATTTTATCACTTATCAATGTATTACATGTGCGCGCATTGATCTACATGTTGATATACATTCATTTATACTTATATGTACATATATTTGTATACATTGCCGAACAAATAATGCACAAGCATACAAACATACATATGCGTACACATGTGAATATGTCACCAACAAAAAATTTAAACGTTGTTCTACAAAAAACAACTATTGTCTAAATAGCCGAGGCATCACAAGGCAATGCAGCCAAATTGGCGAAGCCCAAATGTAGTAAATTTTACAACAAAAACGATTTCATTCATAAACGCAGGCGCACATTCTACAAGCGACCTCGCTTCATTCAKAAAAACAGACGCCGTAACATCTCCCCGAGCATGCCTTTGCCAACAAGCGTCTTTTCGCGACGATG
>NW_017534611.1:3535-11622 GCF_001853355.1 Bactrocera latifrons
GGCACAGCTCGGAATTTCTACCAAGAACACAACGTTGTGATGACTCTTTGACAAAGGGAGAGCTGCGGCCATTGGTTGACCGTCACAACGGAGATGCGAAAGATGCGTGTGGCACTTGTTATTATGAATGTATGTACATATGTATGTGGCTCGCATTTGCATTCGTAGACATACAGACAAATGCGCCAAAGAAATAATATACATATGTATGCCATAGAAATTCTATTGCTACAAACATGGAAATGATAACGAAATAATGCGAATATGCATATTTCATGAAGGTCATCAATTTTCTTTCAAGAAATTAAGTTAATTTGGCGCACCTTCACTTTGTAATAGTCGAAATAAATATAATTTATTTAAAATAGTAATTTATTTAAAAATTAAAAAACAAAATTTCCAAAATCCAAATTTAAAGTTGTAAGTATTTTTGCAACTAAGATTTTGTATTGTCATAGCTGAATCTGATGAAATCCAGATTCCAGAGAAAACAGCATTTTGTAATGTAAATGGAGCCAAGTATAAATTTCTTCACATACCTTTCGGACTGAAAAATGCTCCGTCACTTTTTCAAAGATGTATAGATGATATCTTGAGACCATACATTGACAAATTTGCTGATGTCTATACAGACGATGTTCTCATTTATTCTTCTTCTCCCGAAAAGCGTATCGAGCTCATATGTATATGATGAAAAAGTACTGGGATACTCTCTATTACAACTCGAATAGATACTACCAAATGAAACAAATCTGTATAAGTTTTATCCTTTCATTTTGTATTCTGTGTAAGCAAAAGTTACCCGTGAAATAAAAGCCCAAGTGTTGAGACGTGATCTAAATATTTTCTTCATTGTATTCTATTTTGATGATCCTCGGTTCAACCTCCAACATAGGTTATGGACCCAGAATATTGTCTTCCCACATAATGGTTTTCGTTGTGCAAATGCGTGTGTCGCGTTCAAAAGAGTTTTTTCTGTTAAAGCGTGTTTGTCGCATTAAAAGACTTTAAAATGAATTCATTGCATCAAATCGAAAAATTGGACGAAACGAATTTTGATTCGTGGAAAGTACAAATGAAAAGTGTCGTCATACACGGTGGACTGTGGCATAACGAACGATTGATAAAACATGAAGATAATGCGGGTGAGTGGGAAGCACTCGATGAAAAAGCATTGGCTACATTAACTCTAAGCGTGAAAGCATCGCAGCTTACCCATATCAACCAATGCAAGTCATCTACAGAAGCGTGGAAAGTGCTAGAAAAATTGCATCAGCCAAGTGGGCCTGTGCATAAAGTGTCGTTATACAGAAAACTGTTGAATACAGTTGTTAAAAAATTATCAGAAGTCGGCATTGAAATTAAAGATGAGTTAGTGACAATTATTCTTCTTTCAAGTCTGCCGAAGCASTACGAACATTTTGTTGTTGCTATAGAAACAAGAGATGCGTTCCCGCCGTTAGCCATTTTAAAAGTAAAGCTTTTAGAAAAATCAGAAAGAAAAAAGCAGTGTAAAAGCGGTACAGTTAAATCTCACTTAGAATCGCAAGCGGTTATATATATAGAATAACCGTAATAAGAAGTTGCAAATCAACAAGTGTTTTAAGAGCCGACAGCGTGGTCATATCGTTGCGAACTGTAACGTAAAGAGGGACAATTTCGATCATAGGTCAACAAAGAGAAACGAACATTTTTTTGCGTTGTTAGCAGCAGCGGACGCAGAGGCGTTCGACAACACAACCTGTCTTCTTGACAGCGGGGCAACTTGTTTCTTCATTTCATTAGAACAGCATAAAGAGAAAATCTCTTTGGCTGGTAATAAATACATTACAGCTGAAGGTGTAGGAAATGTGCGAATAAGTTCACAAAAGAGTGATATTATTCTTCGAAATGTTCTATTTGTGCCAAATATGTGTAGTAATTTCATGTCAGTCGCGAGAACCGTAGAAAATGGACTAAAAGTATTTTTTGATAAAAACTGAAAAACTGTGTAAAGGTAATGAAGGACAGCGAAATAATATTAAAAGCAAAGAAAGTAAACAAACTTTTCGTTTTTCAATTCGAARATAACAAGTGTTTTTATTCTTCGAATGATAAGGCGGTTACATGGCATGAACGATGCGGACATTTAAATTATTATAGTCTGCAGGAATTAGTGAGTAAAAACATGGTTCGAGGTATGAAGAAAGTAACATATGATAAAGACATTGTATGTGAAGTCTCTCGGAGGCGCTTGTTATTTCTTAATATTTATGGACAATAAAACAAGGAGAAGTTTTGTGTACCTTTTAAATTTAAAGAAGAAGTTTTGGATAAATTTAAAATGTTTAGAAACTTAGTAGAAAGGCAAACTGAGAAACAGATTAAAATGATTCGTAGTGACAATGGACGTGAATCTGTAAACAAAGATTTTGATCATTTTTTGAGTGAGTGTGGTATAAAAAGGTAGTTGACGGTGCCATACACTCCACAGAAAAATGGAGTTGCTGAAAGAGCAAACCGGACAGTAGTAGAAATGGCACGAAGCATGTTATTGAAAAGTGAAGTCAATGAATTTTTATGGGCAAAGGCAGTTGCTACCGCAGTGTTCTTACGTAATAGGTCACCCACAAAAGCATTAAATAATGTGACGCATTGCATGGTCAGGACGCAAACCAATTGTTAGTTTTTTGAAAACATTTGGCTTAGAAGCCATCGCATTAAACAAAAAAAATAATAGAAAGTTTAAACCAAAGGGTAAAAAATATATCATGGTAGGGCATTCGCTTACATCGAAAGCGTATCGGGTATACGACCCTGATCAGCACATGGTCCTAGAGAAACGAGACGTGACGTTTTTACCAGTTAAAAGAAATGAGACAGTACGTTTTTCCGATACGTTTGAGGACATGAAGGCTATCATCGAAGAAGCAGACGACAGTGATGACAAGTTTGAAGAAGCGAAAGCATCTAGTGAATCCGCAGCGATTATCAAGAAAGTTTATGTCAATCTCTGATTCAGGAAGAGTGTCCTGTGAAAATAGAACGAGGCTGGACTAAGCTAGTGCGTAGTGGAAAACCAGGACGTCCACGTAAAGTGTATAATACAGTAAACATGATGCAAAATGTATAAGAAATCGAAATTCCTCAAAGTGTTCCCGAAGCTAAAAAAAGCAAATATTCGAGCGAGTGGTCAACAGCGATGAAACTTGAATATGGTTGACTTACCAAATAAAGAGAAAGCAATCAGTTACAAATGGGTGTTTACCATTGGCAAGAGACCTCTTTTCAGTTATTAATATTATACAAATAGTTCATTTAATCTTTTAAAGTTAGTTTTACAAAGTTTAGAAAATAAACAATAATAAAGTAGATTTCGCTGTTCGTTACGTGTGTATGCAACCGACTCCACTCGACGACTCTCTTCATGTACAGATGCCACCCTTGGCTATTGCTATTTTGTACACAGCTTGCCAGACTGTTGACGGTGGACCTTTCCTGACAGGAAATCGACCTCGATTTCGACGCCATCGTAGTTTTCGGGAACTAGTTCGTCATCAAGTTCGTGACAGTTGTGGCACCACGGCTTAAGTTTGCTTGACTCGTAAACGGATTAGAAAGTTCGCGATTTTATTGGCATACCCGGAACGTCTTCTATTGAATACCGATCATTATTCAATACCTYCGCGATACGATAGGATCCACGATATTTCGGTTCTAATTTTCTCGACTCACCGGTTGCGGAAACTTCGTTTTCTATGACTACTAAATCGTTTTCGTGATATATGCGAGGAAGAGAATGCCTTTCATCGAATCGTTTTTTCCATTTTTCTTTTTCGCGCTGGATATTTTTGGCAAGGGTACGTTCGGAATATTATTGATAGATTCGTCTACGCCTTCATGTACGGCGGTAACTAACTGATTGTATGCAAGATGGCGTAAGCTAAAGTCAAAAATGAGTTCGTTTGGGCTCTAACCCGACGTTTTATTTTTCTGTGAGTTAATAGAAAATTGTAAATTTCGTAACATTAAGTCCCATTCTTTTTGATTATCTACAGACGTCCGCAAATAACTAAGGATTGTTTGATTTGCGCGTTCGACTTGATCGTTCGACCGCGGGGTACGTACAGCCGTTTTAACATGTTTTATCCTGTTCTCTTTGCAATAGGCCATAAATGTTTTGGATGTGTAAGCGGTACCACGATCAGAAATTAAGAATAGTCTAAGACATTTATTACGTGAATCGTCCGCGTGTCGCGCACCGCTTTAACTATAAGATACTTAGAAAAGGCATCGGATATAGCCGAGATGTAACAATTTCCTTTCTTACTGGGAATGAATGGACCTAGGTGGTCAACGTGATTTACGCGAAACGGTATCGGTTCTATCGGATCGTAGTGCATTACACCTTCGACTTTACCGGATTGGGCTTTTCGATAGCAACAATCAATGCACGCGGCGATGTAATTCTTTAGGTATTGTCGCATTTGGGGAAATCAAAACTTACAACGAATGCGGGGGATAGTCTTCTCTAACGCATACCATCCCATGACCCATCATGTCGTGGCATGGTTGAGCAATACGCCATCGTACAGCTCTTGGAACGACGAATTTAAGGCCATCGTCTTCTAGACGATAAAGGCGGTTAGTTTGGATTCGAAAATATTTCTTAATTTCTGTTTTTTGATCAGATTTAGCATGACCTCGTAGAATGGCGACTACTTCTCGTAATTTCTCGTCTTGAATTTGCATAGTGTAAAGCCAATCGTTGACGTCGGCTTGTATCTTGAGGATAGAACCTATATGTTCCACGATTTCAGCGTTCTGGTCAGGTGCTCTACTCATGGCATCTACATGTGGTAACGATGTACTGCTTCAAAGTCGAATTCGGATAATATCAGCCACCATCGAGCGGTTTTTGCTTTAAGCTCTTTGTTATCTTGAACTTTGGCTACGACTGCACAATCGGTCACAAGTCGAAATTTCTTACCAAGAAGGTATATGCGGAAACGGTCTAGCACTTCGACAACGGCGAGAGCTTCTAACTCATATGAATKATATCGGCTTTCGGTCTCTGTGCAATGACGGCTGTAGTACATAGTTGGCTGCCACACTTTACCATCATACGACTGCATTGCGCAGGTGTCTTGCGAGGTCGATACCGATAGCGTCTGTATGTACCTCATGCTGCGCATTTTGATCGTAAAGGGCCAACACCGGAGCGGATGTCAAAAGATCGATAACACGTTGAACTGCTTGTTGCTGTGGCTCATTCCAGCGAAATGAGTGGCGTTCGGATTTTCGTAACATGCTTATTAAAGGTTTAGTAATTAATGAAAATTCAGGGACAAATTTTCTAAAGAATCCCGTGAGTCATAGGAAACGACTTAGCTCTGTGATATTCGTCGGCGCTGGAAAATTGGAGATGGCTGATAGCTTACGGTTGCCAGGCATTATACCATTCTCGGTTATCACGTGACCAAGGTATTCGATTTTACCTTCTAAAAATTTGCATTTGTCGATTCGCAAAGTCAAACCGCTTTCTCTAAGGAGAGTCAAGAACTTTTCAATACGCTGTAAACCTTCTTCAATCGTACGACTGGGTATAATGACGTCATCTAGATACGCCAAAACCTCACCTGTTTTCAGCCCAAAAGGCATCTGTTAAACTCGTAGTGCCCTTCATTAGTGACAAATGCCCTCCACTGGCATTGGGTATGACATTTTGTTTGTAATTTTATTTATTCACCTATAGTCTACGCACAGACGATGCTCACCGTTTTGTTTTTCAACCAGGATGATTGGTGACGCGTACGGAGGTTCGGATGGTCGTATAATTTTGTTTTCGAGTAATTCTTTGATGATATCGACGACGATTGGTCTTTTTGAAAAAGGGATACGATGCGGCTTCATATTTACGGGTGTTTGCGAGTTCAGTTCAATTTCCATTTTCTTTAGTTTACAACGACCAAGATCAGAAACTTTCTCTGAGAACACATCACGGTACCACGAAAATAGTTGCTCGAGTTTAATTAAATAATTTTTATCGATTATTGTGTCGGCACGTTTGCTTAAAGCATTATCGGCACGACAACCACCGTTCTCAATCACTGGCCGACTACCGTTTCTACATAAACAGTCAGTTCCAAGCAAGATGTTTTCGTTTAATAAATTGTCTTTCACGATTAAAATGTCACTTTCAAACTTCTTATTGTCAATTTCGACGATTGCGTTTATTTTAGCATCACATACGTACCGCGTCCTTTCAGTGTGATAGAGCATATACTGATACTACCAAGTTTTATCGCAAAACTTTCTTTGACGAGAGTACGACTACTTCCCGGATCTACGAAAGCATTTGTACTTACACCAATAACTTTTATTTGCTTTAAAATGCCGTCAGAGATTTTCGTTTTTCACTAGCTCGATTGCCTTTACAGGGTTTGAGTTTTCGGGACACATTTCAGTTGTATGGTTAGTGTTTGACATTTTGCACAACGAATTTTTTTCTGTGGTTCCGGGCACTTAATTTAGGAATTGTGGTACGCGCACCGAATGTGGGATATATKGATTGTATTGGCTTTGGTTTAGAATGCGTGTTTATTTTTACGTCGTTATAAATGGAATAGTTATTTATATCACGCAACAAATCAATATACCGTGTAACTGTTCGACATTTTTCTTTTCAAATTACTATCATTAATACCGCTGATGATGTGAACAACAATATCATTTTCAAAAATACCACATTTATTGTGCGTTGAACAAACTGTGTAGCATTTAAGACATCTTTGAAATTGGATTAAACGATGACAATAGATCAATTATTTCGCGCACAGGAACAATTTTCCATTAACACGGAATTATATTAAAGTTTATAATTTTTAAATGTTACTTGTTAAGAGTAGATAAAATAATTTTTTTGTTCTAGAAAATTTTAAAACTAAAGGTAAAATTAATATCAGACAAGAAAGATGGGCCACAGACTGACCCATTGATGAGTTTTACAAGAAATATTATACCAAGCATTTCCGTACGAYTAGCGAGTGTAGGGAGATTTATAAGTTTTAAACGGTTAGTGTAAAGGGGAAGATTTAAACTGGAATCCCAATGCAAATGATTTAAGGCAAAAAGTAAAAATTGTTTTTGAAACAATAGTTTTGCTACCGATGTTCAACGAGTTGAAGTTTTACGATATCAGCGAGCAAAGTACGCTTGCGCGCTGAATAATAAACGAGCGTAGCAAAACAAACACATGATTAATTTTCGTTGTATTCGTTTATGTTGTGACTACGGCACAACACATTCCAATGACATAGGCGAATCAATGGAACTCGTAGAACGATAAAACAGCGAGCGTATGGGTGTGTGAACGTTTTTTTCTCACAAATGCGACTTTACGTTTGTACGTGTAGATTTTATCTCATTTCTGAGGCTGTCAGGAGATCTCTTTTCAGTTATTAATATTATACAAATAGTTTATTTAATCTTTTAAAGTTAGTTTTACAAAGTTTAGAAAATAAACAATAATAAAGTAGATTTCGCTGTTCGTTACGTGTGTATGCAACCGACTCCACTCGACGACTCTCTTCATGTACAGATGCCACCCTTGGCTATTGCTATTTTGTACACAGCTTGCCAGATTGTTGACACCATAAAACATGAAAAGAATGGCGAACTAAATCGTTTTAAGGCGCGTTTAGTTGCAAAAGGATGCAGTCAAAAATTTGGGGTGAATTATACAGACACATTTTCCCCAGTGGTGCGTTACGCTACGATTCGTATGGTATTGCAGTRTATATGCAGCAATGAAAATTTCGTCGACAAAAGATTTCCAGAACTTGTTCTGAATCTCAATAAAGCTATATATGGGTTGAAACAAACTGGAAGAAAGTGGAACCATAAGTTAAACGAAGTCTTAATGCGAATCGGTTTCGTGGCGTGCTGTATTGAACATTGTTTGTACAGAATGGGCAGTCAAGATAATTTATGTCTCATTGCTGTATATGTTGATGATTTGATCGTAAGTTGCAAGCAAAGAAAGACCCTACAAGAAACTGCTGATCGTTTCACTAATACACGCACATTTTTTATGTCAGTGCTGACGA
>NW_017534611.1:15107-16325 GCF_001853355.1 Bactrocera latifrons
ATCTAATCATCTCGATGAATTTAAAACAAAAAAAAAGTATTGTGGAGGAATCGAGATTCGGAATGGTGTCACAATTTCCTTTAGACTCCATGSAATTAGTTGATCTAGGATATAAAAAGGATTAATGAAAAAATTAACTATATAGCTCAATTTATCCCCTCGGAATTTGGCCGTATAGCTAGAAACTTTGACGAAATTAATCATTGGAAATCAACTGAGTTTCGGAAATTTTTATTATACACTGGAATTTATCTCCTAAAAGATTGTGTTGATGGCGATTCATACTATCATTTTTTACTGTTGCATGGTGCTATAAGACTACTTTCAAGTGAAAAATCTAATAGAGTTGAAGCAGATGTAGCTCAAGAAGTATGATTTTGTAAATTATTTTGGACTTATTATGGGGAKGAGTTGGTTAGTTTTAATATCCATGGTTTGCTCCATTTGTCTGAGTGTGTAAAACAGTTTGGTCCATTAGATTCCTTTACAGCATATAAGTTTGAAAATTATATGCAATTTCTTAAAAAAATAGTTAATAAGCCAAACAAAATTTTGCAACAAATATTCTTTCGCCTCAATGAAAGGCATATATTCAGCGGGGATTTTAATATGGGCTCAGAAGTAAGATCATTTGAAATTAATCCAAATAAAGGAAAKGATTCTTTTTGTTTTAGCAAAAAATTTGGACCAATGAAAGTAATAAACATTAATACGTCATCCGATGCAAATAAATATATATGTAACGCTTTTAAGAAGTTGGAAAACTTTTTTGAGACTCCTTTTGAGTCTGCCAATAGTCTTGGAATTGTTTTGGCTAGTCAGTTAAGTGCTGACGTTATTGAAATTTCAAGAGAAGATATTGATTATAAATATTTTTGCATTCCTCACGTCGAACAGTTTCTTCKCATTCCTCTTTTGCATCATCTCTTTCACGATTTTTCGCAACAACCCGCACATTCTGCTTAAATGATTTTAATAACATAAATTTAATAAAAACTTTAATTTTACATGAGCTCTACAAGCAATATGTTTGGCGAATCAATCTTTGAAAGCAAAAAAGAAAATGGTAAGAAAACAGAAATATAAGGCAGTCGTATTCCATTAATAATATTTAAATATCTATTTCAGATCATCAGATATTGATCCCAAGGAAGTTATATGGTATAAAAGACAACGTATCAACAATCTCAACCCCTTCACAAGATAAGGAGAATGTAC
>NW_017534611.1:17411-22429 GCF_001853355.1 Bactrocera latifrons
CTTTGACAGATTTGTGGTCAGCAATGAACCAAGAAAAAGCATGAGAGTAAGCAGTAGAGATATATACTGATTTAATTCCGAATACCAGTGTGTTAAAGAGAGATGCAAGTTCACACGCATGCGCTTGTTTACATCAGGCCCTTAAGAAAATGATAGAAACTTTGTTTTGCGCCCTGACTGAATTTCTTTCACCTCTGACAGTCAAATGTACGTTCAGCTGTCTGTCAGTGTTCTTGTAGGGGATCTTCTTACAATCAAAGCAGAGATCGCAAATAGCTTCGAGTGTGTCGACAAAGGTCCAATCTCTTTTTTTTTTGGATGGAAATCAGTAGAGACGGCGAAACAGGCAGCATAGAAGTTGGTCAATCATTGTATGTTAAAGAGATTTTAGAAAAATATAATATGACCAGCAGTCGACCAGCGAAAACGCCATTAGATATAGGTTTTCAAATTGGGTGCACCAACGAATCATGTAATGAAGCTGACGTTAAACAGTACCAGTGAGCAATCGGTGCATTAATGTATTTAGCCATTTGTACGAGACCGGATATTTTATATTCAGTCGCTAAATTGACTCAAAGATATCATAATCCTCATAAAGAGCATGAATCAGGTATTAAGCATATTTTACGATATCTATCAATGACTGAAGATTATATGTTGGTATATCGTCGTACGGGCAAACAAATAGAAGGGTTTGCGGATGCCGATTGGGGCAGCAACAGTCTCGACCGTAAATTATACACTGGGTATGTATTTTTCTTTGGCAGTAGTGCAATTTCATGGGAAGTAAGCGACAAAGCAGCGTAGCCCTCAGCAGTACAGAGGCTGAATATATTGCACTACCATAAGTTGCGAAGGAAGCGGTATATCTACGACGTCTAATAGCAGAGATTGGTATACGTAATTCAGATGACCAGATCAGAGTGTACGGTGACAACTTAAGCGCACAATAGTTAGCAAAGAACACAGTTTATCATTCAAGAAACAAGTATCATTTTGTAAGAGAAGCAATAAATAAGAAACAACTTTAAGTACATTTGCACCAATGATGTGATAGCTGATGTCCTTACTAAGAATCTTTGTAAAATTAAACATAAAAAATTTGTAAAACTTTTAGGTTTTGAACAACAATAATGTAAACGATCTACTCGTGTTGAGGAAGAGTGACGAAAACTATCTATTACAACTCGAATAGATCGTACTATCAAATAATACAACTCTGTATAAGTTTTATCCTTTCATTTTGTATTCTGTGTAAGCATAAGTTAGTCGTGAAATAAAAGCCCAAGTGTAAAGATGTGATCTAAATATTTTCTTCATTGTATTCCATTTTGATGATCCTCGGTTCAACCAACAGTATAATTATAAATGTACTTCGTCAAGCTAACGAAAAGCACACTTCCTTCAAGACTCTGTAGAAAACTTGGGGCACATAAAGATGTGTATAAGAGACAGTATATATACAATACTAGATAAAAGATTTTCCCACTCTTACATCACTGAAGGAGCTCAGATCTTTTCTAGGTCTCACAAGTTATTATCGAAAAATCATAAGAATTTTTGCAGCCATTGTTAGGCCATTTCATACAAAGCGCAAAAATTAAAATCACATTAGATGAACCTGCAATAGCAGCATTAAGTCGTATAAATGAAGAACTTCAAGTTCCGGTTAAACTTTTCCGACCACAATTCAGCAAGCTCTTTGAATTAACTACAGCCGCTAGTAATTTTGCAATAGGAGCTGTATTATCACAGAAWAAAAAACCAATATCAGTTATTTCATGAACACTCAGCCAAACCGAACAGAATTACTCTAAAAATGAAAAACAGTTACTCGCAATTGTGTGGGCCTTACAGAAACTTCGAAATTACTTATCTGGCATAGCAGATTTAACTATATTCATCAATCTTTAATTTTCGCCATATCAGAAAAAAACCCCAACACAAAATTAAAAAGATGGAAGAATACGGCGCTAAAAACAGTTACAAACCTGGACATCAGAAAGCAGTTGCTGAAGCATTTACCCGCCAACAAATTAATAACACGTCTACTTCTGATAATTCCCAACATTCAGCACAAAGCTCTCCTATACAAAAATTCAAAGTAACAATTAAATTAAAAATGAAATCATCATAAAACCATCAAATGTAAACCCCACCCATGTATCTTCGCAAAATATTTTTTCTAACAGTAGGCATACACTTTTCTTTAACACTAAAACTGAGCTATTGGACAGATAAAAAAATGTAATTAGACCAGTGGTCGGCATGAGAGGATCTGTCACTGTGTTTAAAAAAAAATTAAGCAAATTTTATAAGCAAAATTATAAAATAAATTATTCTTCAATAAAATTCTAATCTAAGTATTCGTTTTTACGTAACCAGTCAGGTATTTTTTGCAAAAAAAAATATATGTTTTTTCTTTAAAAAGACATTTTCGTTCTTTTTCATCTAAATAATTAATAAAATAATGAAAATTAACAAAATGACTTTTAAGGATATAAAGACTTGGAACATATGTAAAAGGCATTCCATGGCACCAAAGACATTTAGAATCACAAAATATTTCTCGCAGGGCACATTTGGATTTGCGCTAAAGTCTTACGCGATGTTAATTCGTTGCTGGCTCCATAGATAAATTGATCAGAATCTCTTTTCTTGCTCTCTCGCTTGTCAGCCTGATATGACTGTAACATTTTGGCAATTTTAGTTTTTTTTTTTTGCCAAATTGTTACAACTAAGCGAAAAACCATCAAGATACGGAAAAAATTTAAAAGGTCATAAAAAACTAACACATACGAACGCTAAACCCTTTGAGGTTTTTTCTATACTGACCTAGTACCATCACCCTGACTTGGAATTCTCACCCACAGACAATAATCCCAAAAATGTTCCACAGGGTAATGACTAACCATTTACCAGCATCTGTGCACAACAAATTTACAAACGACTAAACATAACGCACACCAAAACCCCAGCGTTCCATTCTACTAAAAATGGACAAGTTGAGCGTCCATACATTACAATTTTTGAACTCGCGAAAGTTTTGGCTGACCAGAATAATACAGCGCCGGAAGATAAAATTTTTAAAGCTGTTTAGCAGTACAACAAAACCATTCACTCCGTAACCAGCAAGAAATCCGAGGACGTGTTTTTCAATCAAAGGGGGTAATCCAACATCCAAGAACGTCTACAACGAAACCAGGAAAGAGTCTTGCGACATCATAATCGCAATCGACAGCATCTGGCCTATAATCAAGGAGACATGATATTTTCTAAAACACACAGGCGTAGTGAAAACGTAAAGAAATACGCGAAACATATTAAGGGAATTCTCTTGCTCTTGCAAGATTGTAGACTGCAAAAATCCTATATCGAAATATACAAGGGCACGAAAGCACTCATCTAGTAGTATATGAATGGCTGATTTGGTCAATTTATTGTAAATGACTATTGTGAATTGGCGCACCGACTGCATTCATTCCTTACAACAAAACTCTAACAAATCTTTATAACTTAAATATAAATTATAAAATCTATATAAAGTTTACCCTCCTCAACTATTTGATATCAAAATATTTATTTATCTGTACTGTGATACAGTATCAAGTCTCTAAATTTCAGATTTTAAGTTAGAGACAGTTTTTTATACTTGAGACGATTTTGCTATTCTGTAAGTGACAGTCWCAAAATCTACTACATTTCATTATTCAGAGATGTTTTTATACTTGAATGAAAATAAATATGTCGATAACAAATATTAAATTTTCTATAACGTAGTCAAAAAACAATGAAAATAAATATATAATATTAACGATATTTATGTAAATTTGATTTATTTGTGTTTGAGTTGCTTGCAATATATAAAAAGCGACAATCGATTAATATCTATGATGATAATATATACTGAATAGAGAGTATATTCAAAATGGCAGACAAAAGTTCTTTTTGGTTTTGTGACCTGCTAACTACGACGTCTCAAATTTGAGGCAATATTTTGAAACTAAAGCTAGAGACTGTTAAGTGAATAGTAACTAGTCACAAATTGAGATTTTATTTCAAAATGTCTTAAATAGGGTGTGGTTACAGAATCCCGCTATAAAATGACAGCTACCACAGGGTTGCAATTATATTTTTGCGTGACATTGCACGCAGATAAATATGGGTTTTGGTCTTTCATATTTTACAGCCCTTGTAAATATTTTTCTGCACTGTGCAAGGGTTTTGCAAGGGCAAGAGAATACCCTTCTTGYAAAGGAAGACAACGGTAAGACAGTAACGACCAATAAAGAACGGATAATTCATAAAGATAACATTAAAGTAAAGGCAAGTACAGTATAATTGAAACTCTCGATTATAAAGCAGTAAATGAGAATTTAATCATAGCATAGATTTATAATGAATTGCTAACAATAACAAATACTATTAGTTTTGCAAAAACCAACAATTTTTACTCTGGCACACTTAATTTGAACGATGTGTACGAATTAATGAACCACGCAGAGATGGATTTTCCACTTATTAATATATTGAAATATAGGATATAATTATAATTTACAAGTAACCAATACTCGAAACTAAACGTACACTATTTAATACAGGGATGGGCACATTTTTAGTCCGCTAAGTTAGGAAAGCGCGCACGGGGGCTTGATGAGGTGTATATCAGCTTACGGATTCAGTTCATCGCAGAATGGTTCCGGTAGCATGGATAAGATAACACGAAACTTTAGCTTTGGCTCTCTTTTTCTTTCAAACGCGTTCCCTGATTATTTGACAGCGATGGAGAGGGAATTTCGAACAGCTGATATCAGAAAAGGCGGTATGCCAGAAATAAACCGCTATAATTAACTGACAAAATTTATGTGAAATGAAATTTCAAATTAGAACATAAATTTTTGTGTAAATTAGTTAATGATTTTGCATTTTAACATGCATTTTCAAAATGTTTAATTTAGTGTTTTGTATAATTTAGCGAAAATTTTAATAATAAAGAAGTTTGTGGTCAGAATATA
>NW_017534611.1:22934-42845 GCF_001853355.1 Bactrocera latifrons
AGAAAAGGCGGGATGCCAGAAATAAACCGCTATAATTACCTGACGAAATTAGTGTGAAATGAAATTTCATTGAACTGTGCGAACATATTTTGGCAAAATTAATGTTTACGTAAATTAATTAATTATTTTGGATTTTAGCATTTATATATGTATGCATTTTCACTGTTTAATTTAGGTTTTTCTATAATTTATTAAATACCCAATCTAATATTTTTCAGCAGAGGCATCAATGGTAAATTTTATAAAAAAATGCGAGTTTTGACAGCTCTTTTCAAATCAAATAGTCTCGTGTCATATTATCCAGAGATAATGAGATCCCCAACTCCTCTCTCATGGAAGTGAGAGAGCAATTGCTAAACGTCAAAACCTACCGAACTTTGACAGTTGACTGGATTCAGTAGGTTTTGACGTTTTGCAATTGGAATCAGAGAACGTATAATATAGAGAGGTTTCAGCCAGAGAACGTAAAGTATAGAGAAGGTGCAAATTGAATTCTGTATGATGTTCGATTTGGCGGCTAACAGAGCCGATAGAATCTGGGTAAGGAATTCGCCGTTCTCGCTGCTATTTAGCAGAATTGAGCACGTGCGTGGCAGAAATATACGTAAAATGGCTGTGAATAAATAAAGAGAATAGCTTTGTAGAAAAATATTCAAAATATACAAAGTCACACAGTGAATGTAAAAAAGCATTCTCTGAGTGACATATGCATGCTAATATTGAATTATATGAACCATTGTCACATATGCGTGATTATTTCGTATCAAATGAACCATTTTTTCAGAAAACTGGTAAAAATTTTAATTTTTTTTACAAAATCGGGAAAAATTAGATAAAAATAATTTTCATTTTGTTTTTTAATTTTTAAATAAATTACTATTTTAAATAAATTATATTTATTTCGACTATTACAAAGTGAAGGTGCGCCAAATTAACTTAATTTCTTCAAAGAAAATTGATGACCTTCATGTAATATGCATATTCGCATTATTTCGTTATCATTTCCATGTTTGTAGCAATAGAATTTCTATGGCATACATATGTATATTATTTCTTTGTCGCATTTTTGTGTATGTCTACGAACGCAAATGCGAGCCACATACATATGTACATACATTCATAATAACAAGTGCCGCACGCATCTTTCGCATCTCCGTTGTCACGGTCAACCAGAGAACGTAAAGTATCGAGAAGGTGCAGGTTCTACTGCGAACATTTGTTAGATTTTGGGTAAGGAATTCGCCTCACAATAACATTTTTTACAATTCTCTCACATATTATAACAGAGAATATGAAGAGAAATAAATATATGTATTTACGGCATGGCATATATGCAAAAGCAGAGAATATGAAGAAACTCCCAACGAAGAATTTCGTTTGCTTGTTTATATTTTGTTTCATTTTTGAACAGCGAAAAATGTGTACAAAACACATTATGTTCTCTGTCTCACATACGCAAGAATATGAAGAGACATAAATATATGTATGCATGACCCTTATGATACTCGCAACAACAGCATTGTGATATTTCCATGCTTAAATTTTTGCTTTCGCAATGTATGCAAATATGTATGCTTTTGCGCTTTGCCCTCGGCAATTCAATATCGACATGTAAACATAATTATGGTATGAGTATAATTTTGTATGAATGCATGCATAGTAATATTTATAGTCAATTTGGACTTTCATATTTAATAACTTTATTTGATTTTTACATAATATACTATACTAATAAATATTTTTGTATTATGTTTCTTACTAATAGAAATTAAATTTATCACAACAATATACATACGCATGTGCGCATTCCGAAATTCTAATAATGATTTTATCACTTATCAATGTATTACATCTGCGCGCATTGATCTACATGTTCATATACATTCATTTATACTTATATGTATGTACACATATATTTGTATACATTGCCGAACAAATAATGCACAAGCATACAAACATACATATGCGTACACATGTGAATATGTCACCAACAAAAAATTTAAGCGTTGTTCTACAAAAAACAACTATTGTTGCAGCCAAATTGGCGAAGCCCAAATGTAGTAAATTTTACAACAAAAACGATTTCATTCATAAACGCAGGCGCACATTCTACAAGCGACCTCGCATTCATAAAAACAGACGCCGTAACATCTCCCCGAGTATGCCTTTGCCAACAAGCGTCTTTTCGCGACGATGGCAAAAGCTAAAAATCATACATTGAACATCTTTCTGGTGTTTGTTTTAAGTGAGAAAAGTGACAACATAGCTGTTGTCGATTTACAATATTTGTCAATTCTAAAATATTTTTCCGTGGCTCGCMAAAATCAGCGTCGATATGTATGCAAGCTCATACATATGTATACATATTTGCGCCAGTTTTTTGGCGAAGCTGTTACTGCRGCAAGCGAAGCGGTAACAATCGGCGATCGTTTGTTAGTTTCTTTCGGCACAGCTBGGAATTTCTACCAACAACACAACGTTGTGATGACTCTTTGACAAAGGGAGAGCTGCGGCCATTGGTTGACCGTGACAACGGAAATGCGAAAGATGCGTTGTTATTATGAATGTATGTACATATGTATGGGGCTCGCATTTGCATTCGTAGACATACAGACAAATGCGCCAAAGAAATAATATACATATGTATGCCATAGAAATTCTATTGMTACAAACATGGAAATGATAACGAAATAATGCGAATATGCATATTACATGAAGGTCATCAATTTTCTTTGAAGAAATAAAGTTAATTGGCGCACCTTCACTTTGTAATAGTCGAAATAAATATAATTTATTTAAAATAGTAATTTATTTAAAAATTAAAAAACAAAATTAAAATTATTTTTATCTAATTTTTCCCGATTTTGTAAAAAAAAATTAAAATTTTTACCAGTTTTCGGAAAAAATGGTTCATTTGATACGAAATAATCACGCATATGTGACAATGGTTCATATAATTCAATATTAGCATGCATATGTCACTCAGAGAATGCTTTTTTACATTCTCTGTGTGACTTTGAATATTTTGTATATTTTTCTACAAAGCTATTCTCTCTACTTATTCACAGCCATTTTACGTATATTTCTGCCACGCACGTGCTCAATTCTGCTAAATAGCAGCGAGAACGGCGAATTCCTTACCCAGATTCTATCGGCTCTGTTAGCCGCCAAATCGAACWTCATACAGAATTCAATTTGCACCTTCTCTATACTTTATGGTCGAGCCAGCAGCGAATTAACATCACGTAAGACTGTAGCGCAAAAGCAAATATACCCTGCCAGAAATATTTTATATGATTCTAAATGCCTTTGGTGCCATGCAATGTTTTTTATGTTCCAAGTCTTTTAAAGATAATAGGGAATATATTCTTAAAGGACATTTCGTTATGTTTCATTATACTATTAATTATTTAGATGAAAAAGAATGAAAATGTCTTTTTACAGAAAAAAAAAAATATTGTTTTGCTTAATTTTAATTCCAATTTCTCACTGGGCTACTTTTTTTTCGTGCTTACCAACACTGTGACAGATCCTCCCATGCCGACCACTGTTCTATGCCATATAGCAGAACCAGTCAAAAACACTACTGCCTACCTTCCTTTTCCTTCCTTATCGTGGAAATGTTTGAATAGTGAAAAACGTGGAAAAAACGCAGAAATGAGCCATCTTTGTTTGTTTTCATTCGAACAATGTTGTCATTGCTCAATACGCATATATAGTTTTGTAAAAATTTATGTTGTCAATTACAGTCATCGACTGCCACTCGATGCATACGATTGTTCTCTCAGTGTTTTCGGTGTCTGCTTTGTACAGCGCGCCTACGAGCTAATTCATYTCACGTGTTTTGCAATTTACTTTTCCTTCTTTCTATAGTGATTTTTCTAACTTCTCACTACAGTCAGCTCCAAAGGTAAAATTTTTTCAAAATATCCACTGGTGGGACCCAACTGGGAAATAATAGGCACGTCCTTTTAGATTCTAGTCCCGAACCAAAAAGAAAAAAAAACCAAAAGCAAAAGACTATCCCAAATATTTGGTGTTAAGTGCGACAGACACGAATAAACCTCTAAACAAATACTCCTGTTTCGCAATCCTCACAGCTTTATGTAGAAATAGTTGAAGATCTGAAGAAACTGGGTGTGTCGTCCAAGTACAAATTCCTCAAGGATGTAAATTGTCTATCGGCGCAGTAGTTCTTCTTACATTCGACTTGTACTACTGACTGGAACAAATCGACATCTCGTGGTACAAAACAAAAGTAAGAYCTTACTATGCTAATCCCATGAGGTGCACTGCCAAGTTCTTGGTCACACCAAAAAACGTTGTAATAAGCCACCTGTATGTGACACATGTGCTTTGACACCCCACCCTCCGCCTGCACCCGTTCCTTTTGCGTAAATAGCCCGAAATTTGAACAAATAAAAAAAAATAATCACTATCCAAACAGACAACAAATGCTCATATCGCGAAGCAGTAAACATACATAAATTGCAAATTCCACCAACTTTTACTTCTTCATCTCCCTCATCCTCTAACATATTAAACAACTCAACCAACAAAGACTACGACAATAACAAGAAAACAACAACCCAACCTGAAATTCACACAGTTACTCCCTCTCTCAACTCATATAATAACATAGAACCAAAGCCAAAAGAAACAAATTCACCAAACTCAACAAACAACATTTACTCAATAATCTCATTACCAACCTCAACGGCAGTCGATGACTCTTCTACGACGACTCTCAACTACACTTCAACGATCGCACTCATTTCCAACTTTATTACTCACTTTAACCACCTCAAACTCACCCTCCGCACAAATGGATACTCTCAGTTCTGAATGGACTATGCGTATTCTTCAATGGAATTTGAAAGGTCTATTTAACAACTACGCTGAGCTTAATCTCCTTATCAATCAATTTTCACCACACATTATCGGACTACATGAAACACACCTCCCCGCTAATAAATCAGCTTACACTCCCAAGAACTACGTAGGTTACTTTTATAATCTCCCCCGCAATAAAACAGCTAAACAAGGAATAGCCATTTTTATAAAAAAAAAATCTGTTATACATAAACAAATTCTTATTTCCCCCAACATAGCCACCCTAGCAGTGGAAATCGACATAGGTTTTAAATTTTCGGTAATTGCGTGCTATATACCACCGTCCCAAAATTGTAACTCCAGAGAAATCATAAAGATTGCCGATTCCTTTGCTATACCATCTATAATTTTGGGCGATTTCAACACCTGGAGCCCTCTTTGGGGCTCTAGTTCTATAAACCGCAGAGGTCAGGAGTTAGAAGACGCAATACTTGCCAAAAGCCTTGTCGTTCTAAATGATGGGCAACCAACACACTTCTCCAGACATAATTCGTTCACCCACGTAGACATTGTCCTTTCATCGGCCTTAAAAGAAAAAGCTATATCTAGCAACATAAACGCGGAAGCATCCACAATAAAATCTGTTACACTCTCAGCTGCACACTTAGCCATTCCCCAAACTAATACAAAACAGTTTTCCACAAAACTTCCATATTGGTCTAAAATGTTATATGTGTTAAGAAATACAAAACAAACGTTATGGGCTACCTACAAACACAACCGAACAATCAACAACTTAATACAATACATAAAAGGCAATGCCACTTTTCGAAAGGAATTAAAAAGAAAAAGACAATCGTTTGTAAAGTTTACATCTAACATAAAGCCTGCCTCTAGTCCTAAAAAGGTTTGGACGAATATAAAAGCTCGGTCGGGCGCATCTAAACACCATAAAATCGATTTTATCCACTCTACACAGGGCCCTATCTAYGACCCCAAAGAGATTGCTGAACACTTTGCAAGTTCATGGTCTAATGCTTCTCATAATTCTAATTTCCACATGGATTTCAACTCTCTCAGTAATATAATTGTTCCTAAAACTTACCACAACCCGTCACCTTGCCCTACAGCTTCCCTAATCATATCAGCAATCTCACTTCACGAATTCGACTTGACTATTTCTACTATGTCGGGTAGCTCTCCAGGCCCGGATAAAATACCCTGCCCCCTCCTCAAAAACTTTCTTTATACCCTTAAATTCCGACTCCTATCCTTGTATAACAGAATTTTTGATAAAGGCACCTTTCCACAAGATTGGTAAAAAGCTGCTGTTATACATATTCCCAAACCCTTCCGTCCCCAACTTTAGACTTATATCCCTAACACCCTAATATCTAAGGTGCTTGAAAAAATTGTATCCGTGAGAATTATGTATTACGCCAAGAAAAAAGGGTTGATACGCTCTAACCAGTTCCCATTCATCGACCCACTTCTGTATTTTGAACACTGTGCTTCGACAACGCTCTCTGCAAGAAACCACCTGTCCGTCCTTAGTCTAGATTTTGAAAAGGCTTTCGACAGAATTGGTGCACATATAGTTTTACGAGAGTTACAACGCTGGTGTGTTGGAGACAAAATCTACAGTTTTGTTAGAGCCTTCCTCCTAATCAAAACTCTAACATATACACCCTTGCACAACGGCGCGCCACAAGGCTCAGCTCTTTCAATCACCTTATTTATAATTGCTTTTACTGAACTCAGCTCCCTATTATCCCAATACGATACGGTTGAGCATTTAATGTACGCTGATGACGTTCTAATATTTTCCGATCTCAAAGACCTTACACTAATGACAGAAACTTTCACGAGAATTCTAGATGACATATCCAACTGGTCAAAAACTTCTGGATGTAAAATCTCAGCTAACAAAACCTCAACCTTCCACATCTGCAGAAAATATAAATGCACCTTTCCTATCCTATCCCTTTCTAATACCCAAATTCCTCACACTAATACACTCAGAATACTTGGTATAATTTTTGATAAAAAACTAACTTACAARGAACATTGTAAATATGTTAGAATAAATTTAATATCTAGACTTAACATTGTTAAGTATTTATTATCTAAGCACTGTCATATACATATGTTAAATCATGTAAATATTGTAAAAGCACTGATGTTATCAAAAATTGATTTTGGACTCGCGATATATGGACACTGCGCAAAATTCCACCTCGCATGAATCCAAGCGCCTTACCACACAGCAGTAAGAAGAAGCATACGCGCGTTCCCCACCTCTCCGATCAGAGTCGTTTTAGCTGAAGCAGGCCTACCGAGCAACCAGCAAAGAACTAAATATAATAACATGATGCTTCTACCTAGCGTTCTTAATAATAGGAGCAAAACCTTTTTCAACATCCTCGAGACGTCTACAACTAGGATGAATGCATCGAACAAACAGTCCACCCTCTTGCAATGCATAGCCCTGATCAACGACCTTAATTTAATATCCACACCCGAATTGCTCGTCCAGCCTGACCATCCACAATGGTTGACTCCCAAACATTCTTTTATAAACACTCTGTCAAAGCACCAGAAACTAAAAACCAGCTCCAACGAATTTTTTCTGCTCTTCAACGAGGTTATTGAGTCTTATAAACCAGAATGGGAACCCAAATATACCGACGAGTCGAAAACGGATACTACTACCACGTTTGCAGTGTCAAACGAKCAGGGTGTCGCTATTACTGTCGGTGCTTTGCCAACATATTGCTCGGTTTTTACAGCAGAAGCTGCAGCAATTTACGAAGCGGTTCTATTCGCCTCATCAAGAAAAACATATAATATGTAGCGATAGTAAATCAACCATTGATGCACTTCAAAACTGAGCAAAAAATTCATGGATAATGCAAAATATACGTGACAAACTCTTCCATCATGAAAACACCATAAAAATAATGTGTGTACCAGGGCATGCTGGTATAATAGGCAATGAGACAGCAGATAAACATACAAAATAAGGTAGTAGAGAGCTGTTGGTGTTCTTTCCTCACTTTACTACTAAACACATCAAAGAACATATAAAAAAAATACTGCCATCATATGCATCTCCGAGATTGGACTAGCTACCAACATCACTACAGACATCAAAACCCAACTGGTGTAAAACCTATCTACCCATCGGACTACTCATGCCACAACATCAAGACGTTCACTCGTCTTAGAATAGGCCACACTACAATAACTCACAGCCATATTCTTAACGGTACCGATCAACCAAGCTGTCACCATTGCAACGCTCCCACCCAGTCATTCACCTCGTCGATGAGGCATTTATTAAGGAAATCAACCTTTGGGAATAAGAGACCTTCCGACCTTCTCAAAGCAACAAATAGCGATAGCATCAGTGCCATTAATAAATTTCTTAAACTGTGTAACATCAAAGACATATAACACCACATACAATTAAATAACCTTACTAAATATTTTCTTTTCACCATAATCTTAATATTAAGAGCCGAAGGCCCTGGTAGCCAATTCTGATTCTTACAAGTGGATTAATTATATATAATTAGATCTCTTTTAAATAAATAAAAAATGTTGTCAATTACAATTTTTTACAATATAAAATATCAAAACTAAAAACAAACTATTAAAAAAAAGTTTATATGTTTATAAGTAATAGCATTTGACTTTGATTTTGAGTTATTTTAAGAAAATTTCAAACATACTGAAGACAACTTTTATAATTACTACAGTATATTGAGATTGGCAACCCTACGTTGTGAGAGAGTAATCAAATGCCGTGGATTCCTACGTCAAAGAGAGAAGTGACCATCGGTTTTCACTGTTCACTTACATTGCGCGCCCATAAGATAGGTCGTATCAGCTGAGAAGAGCCACGATTCTACGTTCTCCACTGTTTCTGCTAATAAAATCTATGGTAAGCGGGCGTAGAAGCGGTGTTGGCTAATCATTCACATTGCGCTCTCATAAGATTCATTTGGGCATGGATAATATGATACGAGACATTAGCATTGGCTCTCTTTTTCTCTCAAACGCGTTCCCTGATTATTTGACAGCGATGGAGATCAGGGAATTTCTGACAGTTRATTTCAGAAAAGGCGGGATGCCAGAAGTAAACCGCTATAATTACCTGAAGAAATTACTGTGAAATGAAATTTCATTGAACTGTGCGAACATATTTTGGCAAAATAAATGTTTATGTAAATTTGATTTTGCATTTTAGCATTTATATATGTATGCATTTTCAAAGTGTTTAATTTAGTGTTTTGTATAATTTATTAAATACCTAATCTAATATTTTTCAGCAGTGGCATCATTGGCAAATGTTATAAAAAATGCGAGTTTTGACAGCTCTCTCTCGAATCAAAGAGTCTGGTATCATATTATCCATGATTTGGGCATATGTGTTTCAAAAGACAGTGGTTCATTATTGAGGTTATTATTACTTTTTATAATGAAGTTTAAAGAAATAACATGGTTTGAAACTTTTTGCTGTTGGAAGCACATACACTTGTGAACAATTTTTTTCAATACTGAAATTAAACAAACATAAAATAAGAAGTAGGTTATCTGATTTAAATTTTTGGTACAATAATGCGTGTAGCTACAGCAAATGAGATTAAAACAAACATAGAATTTATTATGCCAAATAAATTAAATTAAATGCTGTTAAAAAGACATATTGAACAACTTATTATTAAAATAAAATCTTTATTATACTTTTTGTTATTTGTCTTACATTTAAAAATTTATAGTAGCTAGAAAGAAACTTAAAACTGTTAGGCAATTTTACAGTTATTACCCACAGTGGAACTTCCCATATATGCGCGCGCTCTCATTTGTAAATATGGTGTTGTAAAATACGTTGAACTCACTTTCTTCTTCATGTTTGCCCGCGATGATCGCCTCGTTTAGCAATCAAAATGTGCACTCGTGATCGAACGGGCAAAATGCCGCTGTGGGCTAATATGCCCACCCCTGATTTAATGTATACCAATTATCAAAAAACCATGGTAAAATTAATTTAGATCCTAAGATAGCGAAATGAAATAATTATCAAAGGTTTTCAAAATGTAAGAATTTTTTCGGTAATTTTATTTGTAAATCAGAACACTCTGATAATTGTACTATGAAGATATTAAACGATAAATCAATTAATGAAACAATTTATGAAAATAACGCTCCACACCAAATCATAGAAAACGGTCACATCTTGACAGATTATGAGCATTCTTCAAATAATATAGCGCAAAAATAATCTTCCAATCTTTTTTGGCTGTAATTAAAAAAAAAAAATTTTAAACTTTGATTCTGCTTGTGGAATATTTTTATTTGGTCTTTTAAACTTTTTTACATCAAGTCGATAATATGACATTATGCAAACGGCCGCCGCCACCGTTGATTGTCAATTCAGCCCTTTTTATGGCATTTCCCATCACTTTGGCCAGAACTTCCGGYTATTGGTCCTTGCATTCTTGACGAATATTGGTTTTTAAGAGCTGTAAGAGTCTGAGACTTGTTGACATAAACCCGCGACTTCAAAACGTTCCGGAAAAAGAAGTCTGGAGCGGTCAAATCAGGCGATCTTGCTGGAGAGTGGCAATCGTCAAAATGGCACACGTGCAGTGTGTGCCGTTGCACCATCCTGTGGGGACCACATGTTTTCCAATCCCAATTCATCAAGTTGCGGCAAAACGAACTCGTTGATCATTGATCTATAGCGCTAACCACTCACAGCAAAAAAGTCCGATGGCTCCTTCAGCGAAAACAGGACACCATACAGTGACTTTGAGCGGGTGTAAAGGCTCTTCGTGGGTTACACGCGGATTTTCAGTGTCCCAGAAGCGTAAATTTTGCTTATTTACGTACCCGGTAAGATGGAAATGGGTCTCATCACTCATTATTATTTTTGATGTAGAATCATTTTCCTCTCGGTGGCTTGAGCGTATGTTAGACGCGATTGGAGGTCAGCAGCTAACAGCTTATGCACCGTTTGGTCTTTGTAGTAGCAATATAGAGAACGGCTACTCCGGGGTCTGCCACGCCTGGCAGCATTTCGTGTTGTGCCTGTCTCTTCAAGGCGAGCGGCTAAACTTCGCAGTGTTTCACCAGTAGGCCAGGAAATCTGCGACGAAGTTCACGTTGTGCCAAAGATTATTGGTCAAATAAATCGTCACCACTAACCCGCGTTCTGATGCAGTGTCAAAACAGAACTGACATTAAAGGTCAATTGCAAAATTTATAGCATCTTCTAATAGGAGGATTACTTTTGCGCCAGTGAACTGCCCAAAAAATAATATCTTTTACCCAAAACAAACTAACAGTTTGTTAACACGCTCTCAGTTTTGTTAAACGTTGGTCTTAAGAAGTTGAAAATTAATTTTACATCTTTGATGAGGCCTATATTCGAGTATGCTCTGTGGTTTGGAACCCTAGTTATCAAGTCCATTCGGAGAAGTTAGAGTCCGTTCAAAAACCATTTTTACTTTAAATCATTTGCATTGGGATTCCTGGTTAAATCTTCCTCCTTACACTAACCGTTTAAAACTTATAAAGGAACCATTCCACCGTATATGTCACGATTTCTATTCTCATTTCGGCACATTTGATCTAACAGACTCACTCTACCATTAAAAAAAAAAAACAATTTTATCCACTTTTAACAAGTAACATTTAAAACTTATTTTAATCTAATTCTTAATTTTGGCTTTTGAAATTTTTGTTTCCGTAGCTGAGCAGCTTAAGATCGCAACGCTTGAAACACTCTTGCCTTTTATGACTCGGCAAGTTCCGCTCGTTTGCGAATTGCGCCCCTCGCGTCGGTTGGGTGGGAGTAGGGTAATCGTTGGCTATTRTTATTATTATTAAAGACTGACCCAGCAATGCTTTTCTATAAACTTTTATTAAATGCGGTTGCAATATCGCCTCAAAACCTTAATAGAGAAAAAAATATATTAGTAAAAGTTAGTTAGTTGAAAACTATTATTAACAAAATAGGAATTTTTAGGTACTTAAATTAAAATGCCAAATTGCACTTTCGACACCACCCAGGAGGTATGCAAAACGGCGCATAATCCTCAACACATATCACCCTGTCGAATTTCCTATCATACTGCAAATGACATTGCAGTCAAATTTCATCACGTGAAACTGGCACGAACTTTTGTTTGAAGGTGTAGCCCCTTCTCCTAATCTCTAACGATTTAATGCTGCTTTGGGTGCAATCTGGGAAACGGAGCCAGTCTGTAACAAATTTTTAGATGGAAAATCTTATTGGCGACTGAGGAAAAAAATTATCATATCGCCTATCGTGGGTACGGCGATTACTATTTATAAAACTACTCCTAATGCAAGCTCCTAACTGAGGAGGATTTTTTCTACAAACTAATGAAAGAGGGTGTGCATTCCCTAAGTGAGCTATTCCTTAACTGTTCCCTAAATCTTTCTAACTCCGTGGCCATTTTATCTAACTGGATCTTTAAACTTTTATTTTCCTGCTCTTTTTCATCTAACTTTAACTTCTAAAATTCCAACTTCATTTTCTCTTTCAATAATTGGAAAAAAACTTCCTCGATGCACTGTGTGCATTTGAAACAGCTCTTTCAACTTAGGGAGCAAAATCTTAGAAACCCAATAAATTTGTTTCTGATAAATCAGAATTTGGGACGTAAAATATAGGCTCAACTTTTAAAATAATATCGGGAGTGGCTCTCGAACACAATCGCTTTTCAAGGCGCATTTTTGCCGAAAAATGCCGCTCACAAGCAAAAATTTTAAATATTTAAAAAATTTAATTTCAAAATATCCAAATTTATCGAAACTCTTTTTTACCCTTTTTTATCTTGTTTAACTGAGTGTAATTATTTAAATTATACAATTAAATATTACTATCAATTTCATATTGGAAATATTTAAATGAGCCCGTGTTAACGTTATAAATTTTTTATGGTAATTTTTTAAAAACTTTTATTTCAAAATATCGAAATTTATCCATAATTCTATTACAGTTTTCCTATTTCTTATTTGGTAACTTTTATCACTAAAGGTGCTTTCCAAAGTAAACAGGACTTAAAAAAAAACAGAACAAATGGTTTTTTCCGCAAAATCAACTTATTTTATTCAAAATAGTCTCCTTCTGCTTCAACAAAGCTTTTTGCATGGTCCAAAAGCATGTCGAACGAGTTTTTTAGCTCGTTGGCCGGTATGGACGCCAGTATGCCGGTGCAAGCCTTTTGAATGACTTTTACGCCTCCATAACGCTTTCCTTTCATGGGCGAATGCATGTTTCCGAAAAGGTAGAAGTCGCACGGTGTCACATCAGGTGAGTACGGGGAATGGTCAGTAGCTAAAATGTGATTTTTGGTCAAATAATCGGTCACAAGATGTCCTTCGAATGTTGGATTCTGAGCAATTTTTGGTTGTCAGTCAATTTGTGCGGAACAAACCATGTACGTACCTTTCGTAAGCCCAAATGTTCGGTCAAAATGCGATATTTCTATTTTTTGGAGATGCTCAATTCCATTTCCATGAGTTCCAATGATGATTTCGACTGATTTTTGATGAATTCACGCACAGTTTCGTTAGAATTTCCGGTGATTACAAATTTTGATTGGCCCACATGTTGATTGTCGTTTATGCCTACACTATCGATACAGATAGCAGATTCTAACGCATCGACGTATGTATACTCAGAAGAAGTCCTGTTTACTTTGGAACGCATATTGTACTTATAGTAATAATTCTAAAAATCGTATTTCCCTCGCTGCAGCCCAAAATGCATTTTTCCACATCGGCGTTTTCGGCATTTTTACTATAAATTTAAATGTGTTTTATATATAATTATGTACGCAAATTACTTTAAGGCTTTTTACATTTTTGTTTACTGCTTTACACTTTTATTTCATTATTGTCTCATTGCACTTTTCACTTACTCTTTTTACTGATTCTTTTTTCTTCGTAGAAACGATGTCCGTTACGATTTCCCTAATTTTAATATTATGTTGGCGGGATTTCAATCCGGCCGTCTCTTTTCTTTCTGTTGCGCAACGTCAAAACCTATCAGATCCAGTCAAAGTTCGGTAGGTGAGCGGTTCTCAAATTTACAGTGACAGGAGAGTTGGGAATTTCTTTATCTATGGTTTTGATTAACGTAAAACCACCTAGAAGCTGCAACTTTGAAAATTAATTTCATAATTTTATTAACCTTCTTATGTTTAACTTTGTTTATATAATTAGATGCCCAATTTAGCATAAATGTATATTTTGTTTTAAATCACTTACACTAGCAACCACAGTATTGTATTGTATCCAATATCTTATGGAGCACACACTACTGCTTTAATTAAAATAAAAAAACACTTTATTGTGGTTTTTGTTAAAAATTTTATTTATAAATTAAATTTATATTTTATTAAGATACTGATATGCCGGAGGGGGCGATCGAGGTTCCGCGAATCGAGGTCGAATTGAATAATTGCGGTAGAGTGTTGAAGTGGCGCAGTGTATATGCGAAAAAGTGATGGGCGAACTGTATGGGACGAATTGTGTAAACGAATATGTTGTATCTGCTCAGGAGACCATCCTTTATGTTGAGTGGGTGGATGTACAAGTGCGGCGAGTTGTCTTGTGTGCGAGTGTGGTGTCGTCAAGTATTAGTGTGTGCTAGTTTTTCCGGTTAAAGTGAGGGATGCTTAACTCATTTAAACATTGTTATTATACCAATGTACTTGTATTTACTAAGCGCCACTAACCTTAAACAGATATCGTGTTATATCACGGTAGCAATGTCCAGTCGTTTTTATTAAATTTCAATAATTTTTTCTCGATTGTTTACCTCATCATTCTCCAATAAATAGGAACCCTATACGATCGAGAGTAGCTGTGATCATCCACCATAAGGTTCTGTGAAAGTTTTGTTGTGCGATACCAATAATAAAAGAATTTAATAAATGAAGCATGAGTTTTAGACGTTGAAAATGGTTTTCTTAATATCTAGATACAAGAATGATAGAATTCAAATTTCAACAATAATTTAAATTTACTTTTTTCGGCCAATGAATGTGAAGTAATTCTATTGAGTTAAGTAGAATGAGCATAGAACAACTTGTAAATTTTCCTCGTGCTAGTTATCAGTTCTTCGCTGCCGTGTTTGAATATCTCAGCCGGCAATTTATTTTCGAACTTCTTAGTGGTCGTGCAATGGAAAGTCTGTTCACCTTTGGGGGTTCTACAAGAGTATGCTCCGGTTTTTAACCCTTCGAGCATTTGCCCCTATCAGCCAGCTTGTTAAGTTCCTCTTCTTTAAGCTCACGCATTTCGGCCCCTCTCTTTTTTTGTTCGCAAATGCGCAAATGTTTCCCTCTTCAGCTCTTTGAGTCTATCCAATCTCGCACGTGTTGTTGTTACGAAGTGGGAAGACTGTATTCTTTCGGCTGCGACACTCCTCAACTTAGCAGTCGTTATTTTGCATTTKCCGAAAACCAATGGTTTCGTTGCAGTTGTATATAAGGAACTTGAAGTGCCTCCCCACCATTGAGCATCAAATTTCGGTGCCCTTTTTTCATAGACTCTGAACAGAAGTAACAAATAGTTTAAAGTACTTGTCTTGCTGGGTAGCAACCTTTTTTATTCTAAAATGTTTTTTAACACACAGTTGCTACATACTCCAGTACACTTACTTTTTATTTCTTTGAACACCTTCATCACATCGACGGTTAACTAGCTGCCAAATTAAAGTGTGGAGGAAAATATAATAAATTTTTGGTAAAAAATTATTATTAAATTATAATATGTTTTTGGAAAAAAAGATGTCTACTAATTGCATGAAATGAACTGTTACATCAGTAATGTGGCCAGAGAATGTAAAAACATAATATGGGGTATTCACGACCTGTCTTAAATTTTTACACTTGTTTAGATAAAAATTTGTTGTTGGATTACATACAAAAAAGAGTTTACACATTTACAATTCTCAATACTATGTTTTCGAATCGTTATAACTTATAACTTTAAGAGACATGTGAAAACCCTAATTTTTATTTAAACAAGTGTAAAAATTTTAAATCTTACGACTTTACGATGCTTTAAGACAGGTTGTGAACGCCCCAATATGCAAAATGAATTCTGTATGATGTACGATTTGACGGCCAACAGAATTGATAAACTTGAAGTAAGGAATTCACCATTCTCGCTGCTACTTAGCAGAAATGGGCATGTTTAATGTCAGAAATATATGTAAAACGACTGATTTCATGCGAAAATGAATAAAGAGAAATGCTTTGAAGAAAAAATATGCAAAGTCTCATATGCGTGATTATTTTGTATTATATGGACCTTTTTTTTTCGAAATATGGTAAAAATTTTAATTTTTTTACAAAATCTTGGGTCATTCCTTTCATCTCTTCACAAAAATTAATGACCTCCACATATACATATTCCCCTATCATATCTACATTGGCACCAATACAATTTGAATGGCATATGCATACATATATTATTTCTTTGGCACATTTATCTGTGTATTTACGAAAGCAAATGCGAGCCACATACATATATATGTACATGCTTTTGTAATAACAAGTGTCGCACGCATATTTCACATCTCCGTTGTTACGGACAACCAATGGCCGAAACTTACGCTCGTCAAAGAGTCAATGTGTCGAAGCATTGTCGCGACGACAAAGTATAACAACATTGTGTTGTTGTTAGATAATCGGAGCTGTGCCGAAAATCTCAAACGAAGGAACGCCGACTGTCACTGCTTTCCTTGCCGCTGTAGCAGCTTCGCTAACAAATTACCGTAAATATGTAGGAATATATACGTATGAGCTTGAATACATATAGACGTAGATTTTTGCGAGCGACGAAAAAATATTTTAGAATTGACAAATATTATAAATCGACAACAGCTATGTTCCCACTTTTCTTACTTCTTTCTTAGAACAAACATCAGAAAGTTGTTCAATTTATGATTTTTAGCTTTTGCCATGAAGCGAGGTCGCTTGTTGAATGTGCGCCTGCGTTTATGAATGAAAATGTTCTTGTTGTAAGATTTACTACATTTGGGACGATTGTCGTTTCTGTAGAACAATGTTTCAATTTTTTGTTGGTGGCATATTCACTTGAGTACCCAAATGTATGTTTGTATGCTTTTGCATTATTTGTTCGGCAATGTATACAAATACATATATGTACATATCAGAATATATGAATGTATGAATATGCAGATCAATGCGCGCACATGTAATATATTGATAAGTGATAAAATCATAGGGGTATTCTCCTGCTCTTGCAAAACCCTTGCACGGTGCACGAAATGCAGATATTTCCTCTTGGTGCACCGGTATAACAACAAGCACACGCAGAAAATTATTTGAAATGGCTGTGAAATATGTTACACCAAAACCCGAAAAAAATATTTGCAACCCTGCGCTAGCTGTCGTTTTACTTAAACACATATTTTGACGTTAAATTATTGAGGAAGGTAAATTTTAAATAGATTTTATCGTTTCTATTTAAATTATAACGATTTGTTACAGTTCTTTTGTTAAGAATGAATGCAGGATGTGCGCCAATTGCACAATAGTTATTTACAATAAATTTACCAAATCAGCGATTCATATATCCCTAGATTCTGCAATGGGTGCTCTCGTGCCCTTGTATATATCGGTATAGGATTTTTGCAATCTGCAATCTTGCAAGAGCAAGAGAATCCCTCTCATAATTTGAATTTCTGAACGCGCGCATGCGTATATGGTACATACATTCATATGAGTATGTGCAGATACATAAGAATAATATAATAGAAGATGTATTTATATATTGTTGTGATAAATTTAATTTCTATTAGTAAGAAACATTACACAAAAGTATTTATTAGTATAGTTAATTATGTAGAAATCAAACAAACTGATTAAGTATGCAAGGCCAAATTGACTATAAATATTACTATGCATGCATTCATACAAATCAGCAATTTTCGAGACTGAAAGAGAATTGGACAAAATGAGAAATACATAATAGAAAAACAATAATAATCGGAAGAATAAAAAGAAACTAAAATGTCGATATTCTCAATATTTGAGACTGCTTGAGAATTGGTAAAAATGAGAAATATATAATGGCACAATTTATAATTCATTATTATTGCAGAAAGAAGAAGAAGTTGCACACAGAAGAATTATGAACACCGGGGTTTCTAAAATTATCTAAGAATATGTCCCGAAAGTTATAGATGGGAATTCGAAATATTATCGGAGCTAGAAGGGAAATAGTGACCGAGCGTATAACAGATATATAAACGCTTGGTCAAAAAGCGAAAGCTTTGAAACGCAATTTCTTGGTTTTCAATTTTTGCGATTATTCTTCATTGGCGGGAAGGATAGAAAAAAAAGAAACTACGTCGTATGGAATTGGGCCGTATGGATTTGGGGCAAAGTTTATTATCTTTGGTATTAAATTGTCTTCTATACAAACTAAAACCAATAAAAGTGAAGTTTGAACATATTTTTAAACAACATAAAGTAAAATTTTTTGGAAAAAACACTTTTTTCCAATTTTTTTAAATTCTGTAAAATTTTACACTTTTTCATTATTTTAGTTTAACTTGAAGATAAATTATTAAAAAATACGAATCTCTTTGAATTTTTTATTTCCGATAGAATACGCGACCTGCATCCTGTCCGCCGACCGAAAATGCACATGCGAGATGCATCGGGCAATTGCTTCTCAAAGGCAGTATGTCGAAGATTTCGTATACAAAACATTTGTGAAAAATGTTCAAATATATAACTATAAAGAATAGAAATTGCGCTTGAATCAATTATTTCTTTGGCACGATTCCCATTACTTTGGCGGAGGGGTAAAAAAACCGAATTTCTGYGTAAATGGGGTATGTCCGGATAGGGGAGCTACTCTAGAGGAGGAATATCCAAAAATAATATTAAATAACTTATATCTTTTAAAATTTTCACGATTAAAAGTTAAAAAGTATGCACTAACAACACAAGGTATTTCTCTATCTTCCATTAAATTTATTSAYGTTTTTCACTCTGTATATTTAAATATACACTCTAAACATTGAAATAAGTTCACATTTCAATTTTATTTTGTAATATTTCACCTAAATTTATTAATTTAAAAATCACTTAGGGACCTCGGCCTTGCAAACGTTAGATTGTTTACAATTATAAGGAAAACAAGTGTTGCCACGTCTTAAACACCAAATATGTAGGATTCTTAACGATTTTTCTTTGTTTGTGTTTTTGCGTGATTCTTTTTTCTACATTAATTATAATAAAAAATACTTTCTAACATTTTTTAAGTTATAATTGAGTTGTGAAAACTTTTTCCTCATATTATACATTTTACACATAGTATGTATATGTTTAATATGTGATTTATATTTAATAAACCCATATAATTAAAACTCTATGATAATATAGTATTATAAAATTTATATAATATCATATCATGACTGACTGAAGTACTTTCGCGGAGTACTACCTTCTGCGTTGGCGGCCTTCGGCCGCGCTTTAAAAAATAACCCTGGCCGAGCTAATACCCGGGGGGACTGAAGTACTTTCGCGTAGTACTCCTTTCTGCGTTAAAAATAAAAAAATATATTGAGTTTTTGTTATAAAGTGGTTATATTTGTTGGTTACCATGCAAGTTAACGGCAGCAGCCACCCAGACACTTTACGACGAATATAAACAAATTGTGTCTTCCCACAGTATCACTGCTTGGTCAGCAGAATACTTTAATTAAGAATAAGAAATTAATATATCATTTGTTTTGATAATGAAAATAATTGGAAATTCAATGGTCTGGCATTTCATCACTTAGTGTAATGCCAAAGCATCTTTAGTAATAAGCTATTACATATAGAATTGTAAGATTATAAATAGAAGAGAATTAACAAATAAAGCCAGAAGGTATTCAGAAGTTATTCGGAAGGTGACTAGCGAGCACCGGAGTCTTCTTCTTCTTAATTGGCGTAGGCACCGCTTACGCGATTATAGCCGAGTTAACAACAGCGCGCCAGTCGTTTC
>NW_017534612.1:0-4558 GCF_001853355.1 Bactrocera latifrons
GAATATTGAATATTTTATTTGGCACATTTCTTGACTTGAAAATCGACAAATAAACTATGTTGTCAATTTTATTCTAATATAATTTATTTTAATACTTATATTCGGGGTCGTCGCTTTTTCCTTCTCATACAAGTATCAGAAATTGTTCAATTTATGATTTTTAGCTTTTGCCAACGTCGAGAAAAGACGCTTGTTGGCAAAGGCATGCTCGGGGATATGTAATGGTATTTGTTTTTATGAATGAAACAAGCTTGCCTGTTTAAAGTGCGCTTGCGTTCATGAATGAAAATTTTGTTGTTGTGTGTTTTTCTACAAATTTGGGCATCGAATTGACTGCCATATTGACTTGTGACGCTGCTGATGCTATTTGAAACCATTGTTGTTTTTGTAGAATAATATTCGTAATTTTTGCGTGGGACATACATATGTACATGGGAACACATATAAGTATGTATGTTGTGTATGCATTATTTGTCCAGCAATGTCGTACACATATGAATATGGACGTATGTATGTACATATAGCAGCAGTGCGCGCACACTTTTTACTGATAAATGATAATGTCACGATTTGAATTTGAATTGTACTTACATATGTATGTAACTATGTGCTGATATGTAGATACGTATGAAAATTAAAATGAAATGCGATTTACATATAATATTATTGTAATATATTATAAGCTGCGTACTTTAGTTTATTTAATAATTTGTTTATTATGTAAGCTTTAATAAAATAAAAAAAAAATATTATAAGTTGTTTAGGATATTATGATAGTATGTCATATATGTATATACATATATAGCATATCTACGTACCTACTCATATGTAAATTTATAATATATTATCAAACATATGAAATATTTAAAAAGTAGCTCTTATTTGTACATTAACACGTTGGCTGCCAATGTATCAATGTATCACCGATGATCACAACAAAAAACTATCCCCAGTTGCCAGTGTATCACCGGTGATCACAGAAAAAAACTACTCCCAGTTGCCAAGCAAAAAAATACATGTTGTGCTTGCAGTTACAACGGTATTTTTTTACCATGAATAAAAGTCATGCTCCCGACGCGTTTGAGAATGTTTTTTTGCTGTGATCACCGGTGAACACTTGCTGTTTCTTTTTAACTGTTATTTATTTTTTGCAATGTGTATCACCGGTGATCACGTTGCGAAATGGAAATCAGTGTAAAGCTAGAGTTCATAGCAAACAGTTCAAGTATTCACAGAGAAAGTGAAGTTATGAATTCCGAGGAAATACGGGAGGTGTTGGAATCAGCAGAAGATTCCAGTGATAGTGGACAAGATCTTAGTCCAGATGAAGAATCGCACATCCCAGATTCCAGCAGTGATACATCGAGTGATGATAGTTTCCTAGAAGACCAAGATGTGAGTTTTAGTAATATCGTAGATGAACATCAGACGGGAACTGCGAAAGAATGGGATTCGCCTGCCACCGGAGCGACTTTGAAAAATTTTGAGGCATGCATAAGTCTACCCTATGCTTCGTAACATGATGCCGGCTCGTCATTTGAGTATTATAGATAGTTTTTGACCGATGATATCTCGGATATTATTGTTGAAGAGACAAATAGAAATGCTAATTACCAAATATGTGGGATTAGTACTCGCAACAGCAGCAGGATGAATAAGTGGAAGGATACGAATCATAAGGAGATCATGGAGTTTCTTGCCATAGTCATGTTGGAAAGTAACTACCTTGTTCAAAAATCCATTCGTCCCACACGTTATGGCTCGTAACCGGTTCCAGATCTTGATAAAATGTATTCTCTTTGCAGATAACGCTCAGATGTCTGAAACAGTGTCTAAAACTTTTAATGTTGACAAACCCTTGCAGGAGTCAATTGTAACCTTTAAACGAAATAAACCAGCTGGAAAAAACCTTGTTATTGATGAAAGTATGATACCTTTCCGTGGTCGCTTACGATTTGGGCAATACCTTCCTGGCATATCACATAAGTATGGCATCAAGGTGTTCAAAATCAGATGTTGGAAAATCAGATACAACCACGGGGCTTTCTCTTGCAACGAATATTTGCCTTCAACTGATGGAAGGTTATTTTGGAGAGAACCGTACACTTACGGTCGACAATTATTATACTTCTATCGAATTTGGCAATGCTCTCTTAAATAGAAAAACGCATCTACAGCGAACTCTAAGAAAAAACCGGAGAGGCTTACCTAAATTGCCTAGGTCGCTGAAAAGAGGGGATAATGTTACTTTCGAAAGATCTGGAATCGTGGTCGGGTTCTGGAGGGATAAAAGAGAAGTTCGTTTCTTGTCCACTGTAAACAACGGATCACTTGTACCTTCAGGTAAAAAGAATAGACTCGGCCAAGATGTTTTAAAACCGAATGTAATAATGGAGTACAACAAATGCAAACAAGGTTTGTTGAGAGCTTTGAAAATCTGTTTATTTAAATACGTAAATATTTATTGATTTTTTCCCACTTTAGGAATAGATTTGACTGATCAAATGGCTAGTGACTTTAGTCCTCATAGTTTCATAAAGTTGCTTTTGCTATTCTTTTAAATACGGCTGTTGTAAATGCATATATTTTGTATAACGAAAGTAATTCCAATATAAAAATATCTGACTTTAGGCAAAATATAATTCTAAATTTAAGTGGAAAAGATAGCGCTTCAATTTCGCGAACACCTCCTCTAGGCAAGCACATTTTGACGACATCAGTGGAAGTAACAACGGACGGAAGGCGAAAGAGATATCGCTGCGGAGGCTACTATTCTGAACTGAAGACTGCAACCTCTTCGTCAGCTGCAAGGAAGAAGGCCAAACTTGTATCCACATACTGCGGACAATGTCCGCAGTCTCCATTCTTATGCCTCAATCATTTTCAGCAAATACATTGAATTTATATAATTTTTTTTTGTTTACAGGAATGAATTGCAGTTTCCTATTTATAATTGAGTATTATTTTTTTAAGTTGTGTTTTACTATGAAATAAAATATTTTTTCTTTTAAAATTAACTTACGTCTTTCTTAAAACTCCTTCCGTTAAGGCCCCAGCCCCTAAATTCTAAAGGCTTAGGCGTGTATCACCGGTGATACATTGGCACCTGGGAGTAGATTTTTGCTGTGATCACCGGTGATACACTGGCACCTGGGGGTAGTTTTGGCAGCCAACGTGTTAACTACAAATGTTACTTTGAAAATAGCATAATTTAATGATGAAGTTATCAATTTTGCTTGCATTCACAAAAACTCGCAAAATGATATTCAATATCAATTAATATGATTGCATGTATGTAAACGTATAGAATTATATGCAAAGGCTAACATACGTCTGCAATAGAAATGTATATTTCTGAGCATAAYTTTCATTGAATGCTCAGCYSTGTTCACGCBCCAMTGTTAARATTTCTCCTTCTTAGCTAGCTGTGGTGAAAYRCRCTCATCGCATTTTGTTAGCTTTTGACAGTTTACACGCCTGTCCGTTGTTGGACCTTCTCTATAAATATACGTTCTCTGTTATTAGCAACAAAAGTAGCCAAAGAGTTTATATCAAATTGCTGTTCATGCTGTACATCGCTGTTAATGATATCTTCTGCTCGGCGGTTGGGCGCTGGCATGCCAAACTGTATGAACGGCGTGTTTGAAATCCGAATACAATAATCTTCAATAATTATTAATGCCTCATTATATATCTCAGCGGAGAATTCAATATTGACATTTTGATCGGTTATTCTAATACGATGCAAAATATCTTCACTCATTGAGTCTTTATATTTGTTCCACAGTGCAGATGCCTCAGATGGAAAACACGTTGTTAATATTATTGAATATAATCGACCAATTTGGTGCGGCGATGAGCTCAGCGCAGGCCTAAAGTATTTGCCATAAATATATTGTAAAATCCCGGGACTGGTATACTTTGTTTTCGTGGTTCCCAATTTTTTGACTGTGTATTCCATATAAAATATTAAGGAAAGTCAGTGTACATTTATGTATTCGCAAATTGACCAACAACATCCTAACGATTACAAAGATTAAAAAATTCAGTAAGAGTAGTTTTCGGAGCTGTTAAAGCTTGTTGTATAGCAGTCTGTTCTGTGAAGTAAACACGCTGTCCATTTTCAAGGTGCACAACCAAGTGTATAACGGCTGGATCTCTTTCATATATAGGAGAACTAAAAATGCGCCAAATTGATTCGTTACTACTAATGTATCGGCTCATTTGATAACGTGTGATTTCGTCATTGTCGTTAACATTTTGAACATCAAATATAGCTGTTCGTACTTACAAATGTGCTTAATAGACATTACCGAACTACAAAATTAAACGTTTATATGTGCTTTGTAAGTTTTACACAGCAGTGGTGAATATGGGACCACCCAACGATTATCAATATCTACTCTTACACCATTTGACAGACGCAACTCATATGATTGACCTCCACTGTCTACGTCTCTACGACGGTAAGATGGGTAACCAGAGAACGTATATTTATAGAGAAGGTCCAACAACGGACAGGCGTGTAAACTGTCAAAAGCTAACAAAATGCGATGAG
>NW_017534612.1:5078-6019 GCF_001853355.1 Bactrocera latifrons
TGAAAGTTATGCTCAGAAATATACATTTCTATTGCAGACGTATGTTAGCCTTTGCATATAATTCTATACGTTTACATACATGCAATCATATTAATAGATATTGAATATCATTTTGCGAGTTTTTGTGAATGCAWGCAAAATTGRTAACTTCATCATTAAATTATGCTATTTTCAAAGTAACATTTGTAGTTAGTGTACAAATAAGAGCTACTTTTTAAATATTTCATATGTTTGATAATATATTATAAATTTACATATGAGTACGTAGATATGCTATATATGTATGTATATGCATATATGACATACTATCATAATATCCCAAACAACTGATAATATATTACAATAATATTATATGTAAATCGCATTTAATTTCAATTTTCGTACGTATCTACGTATCAGCACATAATTACATACATACATATGTAAGTATAATTCAAATTCAAATCGTGATATTATTATTTATCAGTAAAAAGTGTGCGCTCACTGCTGATATATGTACATACATTCATATGCATATGTGTACGACATTGCCGGACAATTAATGCATACACAAACCAACATACTTATATGCGTACACATGTAAATATGTGCGTATTACATTCCCACACAAATAATGCATACACAACATACWTACTTATATACGTTCCCATGTAGATATGTATGTCGCCTGCAAAAACTACAAATATTGTTCTGCAAAAACAAGAAACGTCTCAAATATCATCAGCAGCGTCACAAATCAATATGGCAGCTAAATAGTCGATGCCCAAATTTGTAGAAAAGTACACAACAACAATATTTTCATTCATGAACGCAAGCGCACTTTCAACAGGCAAACTTGCTTCATTCATAAAAACAAACACCATGACAWCTCCCCGAGCATGCCTTTGCCCACAAGCGTCTTTTCGCGACGATGGCAAAAGCTAAAAATCATAAATTGAACA
>NW_017534612.1:6654-13055 GCF_001853355.1 Bactrocera latifrons
GAAGCAGTGGCAATTGGCGATCGTTCGTTTGTGTTTTCGGCACAGCTCAGATTTCTAGCAACAACACAACGCTTTTGCCGCGTCGGTCCATCGACACATGACTCTGACAAAACGTGAGGTTCCCCATTGGTTGTCCGTGAAACAATATGCATATGTACATATTTACATACAAAGTTGTGTGTGGACAAATGTACAAACATTAAGCGTATGGTTCGTTACATGCACACATAATTACATACGTAAATATGTGCGACCGCTTGGTCTTTTAACATTTTATCAAAACTTTTAAAGGCCTGCAAATAAATAGCTAGGTATATAAATATGTACATACGTATATATCCTATCAAACCTACATTAATTAAATAATTAGGTTATAATACAAATATGATTTTATTATATATTTCCAAAGATTTAAGGAATTCATCATGAAATAGTTAAATTTGTACGTACATATGTATGTACATGCTGTTGTGTTTTGATATAAAATATAACATATGTATGTATGTATATAAATTATATTCGAAGTCGTTTGCGCATTGTAAATATGCGAATCTGTAAGCGTACATTCCTTAACATCGGAAATAGCATAAGTTTTCTCATTTCACACTGAAAATGCTCAATTCTGCTATTTTCGTGKCCCCTGATGTTAAGTGGTGAAACACGCTAATAATTTTCTCATCCAAAACAGCAAATACCCCTAAATTTTTGACATCGTGAACCTTCTCTATAAATATATGTTCTCTGATGGGTAACCATCGATATTGGTGATGGTATCAGCTGTACATGGTTTTTTAAAACGTTTAGTACATTTTCCATTATCCATACATGGTGATATCATATTTAAAGTACCACATGACCCATGAGGCATGTTAGTAGTCACAATATCAAATAATTCTTGATCAACATTCGGATCGGGAATTTCCGCTGAAATAATATGGTCGATTTCTTCTGGGCGCACTTTATCTACTAACCAAATCACAATATGCTCATGTGGCAATCCTCGCTTTCGACATTCTAGAGAATAAAGTCAGCAATGTGTTTTGCCAAATACTGAGTGATGTGTAATTAAATTGATTCAAGATTTTAATTTTTGTTTGAACCCGCGTGCAGTGATATCGTGGCGATGCATTGACGTTTGACCTGCCAACAAAAAATGTTTAAATTCATCCCAGTTTGGATTACATGTAAATGTGATGAAAAGATCTGATCGACCGTAAGTACGTACATAAGCCATGGCATCTTGAATATATTCTTGCATATGGCGCGGGTTACCAGTATATGACGGTGGAAGAATATATGCGGTGCCGATATTGTTAATGTTATTTGTTCGTAATGTATCGTAATCTCTCACTTTCAATTTTCGCATACATATCGACAACATACTGATGGAATAGCTGTCGGCATCGGAGAATGTTATTATCTTCATTAGCACGAATCATCAACCGGTATGCATAGAAGTTCATTGCACTAACTTCCTTGATCAGTACTTCAAATGTAGTTGGATTACTTTTTTAAATATTTAAATGATATCCATCTTCTCCTTTCCAGAATATCAACGGATACTGCAGTGCATCATAGGAACGATGATTTTCTTGAATTATTTGCACTGTATTATCTCTGCGTTGTATACGTATATCTCGACGTTCAGTTGGATCACCAGTCATAACTGCAACTTCATTCACAGTTGGAACATTATATGTGCCTACGTGCTCTCTATTAGGCACTTTGTCCGCCTTAATGATGTTTGGTGGACCACTTGACTTTGAATCTTGAATGATTCAAAATTGCGATCATCTTCATTACGAACAATTTTTGTTGCTCCAAAAGAGGTCAATTGGTAGCCAGAATTAAATTTACGAATTTTACACAAAAAGAAATTTGATTGAGATGTGTTTCCAGCTAATAGCGTTTTTAAAGGTTCTGGTGGCGGACTTAGTGATGGCAAAGAAATTTTTCCATTCACCTTTGTATTTAAAAGCATGACAATATTGACATTCATTGTCCTTACTACCAAATAATTAGCGAATGTGATGAATAGTCTACTTCAGGATCATATTCAAAAGCAAGACAATTGAATGATGTTCGTGTCAATGCCCCACGATTTTGGTTCCGCTGTCGTTCATTTGCTCTGTGAGCGTCGGACTCTCGTTGATGTGCCTCTCGTTGTCTCAATGTATTAGCACGAAGATGTTGATTGCGTTGCTCTGAATTTTCATTTGCACGTGAGTTTGCTATTTGTTCTCTTACTTTGGCATTAGTTGTCAAGTGTTATTTTACTGTTCTGTTCAATCGGTGGTTACGGCGCATTATATACGTGTGTTTATATACCAATGTTTTTTGCTCTTCCAAGAAGACGTGGAATTTTTTTGTAAAAATAATATATGCAATGAATCTATAAAGGATTATGTGAAATATGTAATTCGTAACAGTAACAAATTCCATAAAAAGTAGTTTTGAAAACAAAGTACAAAAAATAACAAATGTGTCCAGCCGAATTGTCCTTTATGAAAATTCACCCAAGTATGAATTCTCGGCAGGAGCTCTTGAACTCCCTAAATCTTTTATGTTGAAAATACAAAAAGGATAAAATCCTTTGTTTTACAAAATATATCTGGGAAAAATAAGATAATAACAAGGATAGAGATCCTTTTTTTTTACAAACGTATTTCTGGGAAAAATAAGATATTAAGAAAAGTAGAAAGATCCTTTTTTTACAAATGTATTTCTTGGAAAAATAAGAATTCATATTTTTGGACTACTATATAATAATGGTGGCATACATTTTATACACCAATTAAAATAATAAATTTAAAATGAGAAATGATATATTCCAAACCCAATTTGCATAATTTTTCTGTAAATTAACGATATTAAAGTAAATATTAATTTTTTGGAAAAATGTTATTTTGAAAATGTACTTTATTTTCATAATAATAACAAAACCGTCTTAATACGCGCTCTTCTAAATTTCATATTACCGAATGAAAAATGCCGTCGAAATCAAAACTGCGCTGTCAAACCAGAGAATATATAAACATAGAGAAGGTGCAGGTTCGATGTCAAACATTTTATAAGATTGTGATAGGGAATTCACCTCACAACCACAGAATTCACGATGTGAAATGTTAAAATTTTTAACAGTTCTCCCACATACTCAAAAAGAGAATATGAAGAGGAGTTTATACATTCTCTGCTCTGTCTATATTATACATTCTCTGTAACTCTGTCTACATTATGAAAACTTGTCTACAGATGTCGCCTTTTACTTCGGCATCGTTTTGTTTATTGTACGCAGAGAATGTATATTTATAGCAGAGAACGTTTATCATAGAGAAGGTTCACGCGCGGAGATCGTAAAAATATTTTTGGCGAACTCGGTCGAGATGAGCCAGTTTCGCCACTGCCAGCTCGACAGGAGAAATTTTAACATTTTCGTTTGAACAGAGCTGAGCGTGAAATAAAAATTATGCTCAAAACTATATATTGCTCTAACAGAATTCTTTTTGTGCATATTAATGAATACACGTGCAATTGAATATATTTGAATTAGATTACTTTTCAGGGCAATATTCGTAGTTACATATGTATGTATATAAGAAACTATCATAATATTATTAAAAAAATTAAATATATTACAATAGTGATAAATGTACATTAATCGTACATTTTATCATTCAAAACTTATCTATGTATCACATGCTTCATAACCATATGTATGTGTTTATGTTCGCTTTCGCGAATTCTAATCATATTATCACTTATCAATAATAACATGTGCGCGCTGCTCATATGTACATAAATATGTTCGCATGACATTGGCACACAAATAATGCATACACAATTACATTAGATATGCGTTCATACGTAGATGTCACCCGCAAAAACTACAAACATTGCTTAACAAAAACAACAATCGTTTGAAATAGCATCATACATACTTATACGCGTACACATGTAAATAATTCATACCCAACATACATTCATATATGCGATCACATTTAGATATGTATGGTACCCGCATAAACTACAAATATTGTTCTACAAAAACAACAAACGTCTCAAATAGTATCAGCAGCGTCACAAGTCAATGTGGCAGACAAAKAGTCGATGCCCRAATTTGCAGAAAAGTACACAACAACAATGTTTTAATTCAAGAACGCAAGCGCACTTTCAACAGGCAAACTTGCTTCATTAATAAAAACAAACACCATGACAACTCCCCGAGCATGCCTTTGCCCACAAGCGTCTTTTCGCGACGATGGCAAAAGCTAAAAATCATAAATTGAACAATTTCTGATATTTGTATGAGAAGGAAAAAGTGACAACCCCGCAAATATAAGTATTCAAATATATTAGAATAAATTTGACAACATAGATTATTTGTCGATTTTCAAGTCTAGAAAAGTGGGAAAGAAAATATTCAATATTCTTCCTCTGATTTATGTGTACAGTGAATCCCGTTTAATTAGTACTCCGCTTAAACGAAAATCAAACTCCTCCCTCAACACTCTTAACAGCCTATATTATATATTGCTGCATCTCACGGTTTGTTTTTTGAAATACATAGAAATTATTCTTTTAAGTACCACTCGCTTAGGTATCCGCACTCGCCTATGTGCCATATTATATTCTTATTTTTAACAAACCACAAAAATCTGTATCTTAGATTGTTGCACATAACCGGGATTGACTATATTTGTCATGAATGTAAAAAATATTTGTACGYGGCTTGCAAAAATCTGCGTCGATATGTATACAAGTTCACACACAGAAATACATATGTATATACGCTGGTTTGTTTGCGAAGCTGTACAGGGGCAAGGGAAGCGGAGACAATCGGCGGCCGTTGGTTTATTTTTTTCGCACAGCTCCGATTTTCTACCAACAATACAATGTTGTGACGCATTGTCGAAACTTTGACTCTTTGACAAAAAATGAGCTTCGCCATTGGCTTATCATCTTATGAAGCAATAAGTGTACACATTTACATACAAAGTTGTGGGTAAACAAATTTACAAATATTATGCGTATGGTCTGTCATATTTTTTTACATCCACACATAACTATATGTATATATATGAGCGCATGTGCGACCGCTAGATCTTTTAAGCTGATATCAAACCTTTTAAAGTAAATTTATAAATTTAAAACAAATTACCTTAACTTATATCAATTATTTGGGTAATAATACAAACTTTACTCTATTACATTTTTTAAATGATTTTATGGAATCATCATGATACATATGTAGTATGTAGATAAATTTTAATATACATACATACGTACTTATGTACATATATACTAAGTATATGCTTTGATACCAAATATATACGGATCATATGTACATAAATTATGGCCGAGTCGGATGCGCATAGAAAATAAATGAATATTTAGGCGTAAATTTGTTTACATTGGAATTAGCATTATTTTTCTCATTTAACACTGAAAATTCTGCTACTTTCGTGGTGAAACACGCTTATAATTTGTCTGTGGTGAAACTCTTCCATAAGCACTCTGAACACGTCGGACAATTCGGACTAATGTCGTGCTGGAATCTGTACAGGTACCTTCTAAAGCACCCATGCCCACTTARTATTTGGGTTAGGTGGAAATCCAGGTCCCCATGTCGTCTGTCGATCCRGGAATGGATGTCCGGTATTAGTCTGTAGGTCCACCGTCCTTTGAGTGAGGTTTGCCACCGCTGCTGCCATATCGTTAAGCTGTTCACTCTCTCTTCTGTTTTGGCTCCTCTAATTTGTCTAATTTGTAGATTCGTTGGTATTCGTCACCCTGGATGTCAATGGGCATCATACTGGCAATCACTCCAGCAGCATCACTTGAAATTGTTCGGAAAGCACTGATAACTCTTAGCGCCGACAGCCTGTGCACTGTGTTTATTTGTCTGGCATATGCTTTGATGCCTAACSCCTGGATCCATATTGGAGCCGCATATAACATAACCGATCTCATTACCTTTGCGAGTAAAAAACGCCGGTTGGAACGCACGCAACCTTTATTTGCCATCATTCTTGAAAAGGCATTCAGGAGTGTACTCTAGGTGATCCTTAAATTTGAGCTTTGAGTCTACAATTACTCCCAGATATTTTAGGTGCGGCTGTGAGTGAATCTCGCACTCCCCTATGGTGAGAGATATACTTTCCTCTATTTTTCTTGTACTTATGAGCATAATAGTCGCTTGTTTTCAAAATAATTTATGACAATTTTCATAAGATATTGAGGAGCACGTATTTCATATAGAGCTTTGATTATGTTTGCCCACTTTGCTGAGTTAAAGGCATTCCTCACATCCAAGGTGATTAGTGCACAGTATTTTTTTGTTCCGCCTTTCCATCGCTTGCCACTTACTGCGCATTTCGCCGTGTCAACGACATCGTATAGTG
>NW_017534612.1:14355-15940 GCF_001853355.1 Bactrocera latifrons
GCGACATCAATGTTTTTTCAAATACTGTCTGTTTAAGTAGCTGTTGTGCTGCTGCGCAATGGTTCAAATTTAATTGAATTATCCTCATTTCCCTAATGATTTCGTCATCTCGAGATATTTGGGGCATGTAGTACTCAGAGCTGAGTGCGCTCCTTTGCAAAGCATGMAGCTTGGATCGTTAGTACATGACTTCGCTACATGTCCACATTCCCATGTAGATATGTATGTATGTTTGAAGCATCATAGTATTATTTTAAATTGAAAATTATTAAAACATTTAATGATTGAGAGCTAACAAGCTTAAATCCTTTTATTGGTATTGAGAAAAGTCAGTTGTTCTAATATACTTTAAATAGATTTAATTAGTTTCTCCATATAATAAATAACCACTATATAGTAATTTTTATGCGTACTAAATGTTGGGTGTTTCAATTTAAAATGCCCAAAAATTCTTATTTTGTTCGGTCGGCCATAAAGGAAAATTTTATTTAAAAAACGCTTATCTTGAGGCGCTCTCAAATAAGTTGTGCATCCCATTATCTCTGCTTTCGATCCTCTTACTGCTTATGCCTGTACCCTCGAACCACACTCGAAGCGACAGAATAGAAACAACCAATCACAACACATTTAGAGGCTGATGCAACGTACATAATGATAAAATTAGTTTTCTGGTGAAATACCACACTCATACATGACCACTCACAACTACGCAGTCTAAATGTGCCAACATATATATAACAACCCAAATTTCACATTTGATCAATTCATTTTATAAAATTTTCATCAGCACATCTTTGAAAATACACAACTCACTACGAACCATCTCACTCTAAATGAGATACACCACCAAACTACAAACCTTGTAACCCACTCTTGAGTTCGATCACTGTTTAATAAAAGTCCCAAATTAATGGCTATAAAGGATTGCAATTATATTTTTACGTGTCTTCTCCTTCTTGATTGGCGTAGACACTGCTTACGCGATTATAGCCGAGTTAACAACAGCGCGCTAGTCGTTTCTTCTTTTTGCTACGTGGCGCCAATTAGATATTCCAAGTGAAGCCAGGTCCTTCTCCATTTGGTCCTTCCAATGGAGTGGAGGTCTTCCTCTTCCTATGCTTCCCCCGGCGGGTACTGCGTCGAATACTTTCAGAGCTGCAGTGTTTTCGTTCATTCGGACAACATGATCTAGCCAGCGTAGCCGATGTCGTTTAATTCGCTGAACTATGTCATGTCATCATATATCTCGTACAGCTCATCGTTCCATCGAATGCGATATTCGCCGTGGCCAACGCGCAAAGGACCATAAATCCTTAGCAGAACTTTTCTCTCGAAAAGTCGCAACGTCGACTCATCTGTTGTTGACATCGTCCATATAGCAGGACCGGAATTATGAGTGACATATAGAGTTTGGTTTTCGTTTGTCGAGAGAGGACTTTGCTTCTCAATTGCCTACTCAGTCGCACTTGTTGGCAAGAGTTATCCTGCGTTGGATTTCTAGGCTGACATTGTTGGTGGTGTTTACGCTGGTTCCAAGATAGACGAAATTGTCTACAACTTCAAAGCTATGACTGTCAACAGTGAC
>NW_017534612.1:17150-28095 GCF_001853355.1 Bactrocera latifrons
TACGTAAAGAGTTTGAAATGCCGTCCCACAGTTCCCTTATACCGAGTTGTTGACGAGTGCTCTCAGAGAGCAGGAGTGCAAGCCGAGTAGAAAATCGTTTGGCTGTCTGTTGTGATTGCAGCTTCTCGACGTCGAACCTTTCTTGCGTTTGATGGCGTGCGTTTTTTGCTGCACAGAGGCGCGTGCGAATCTTGGCTGCAACAAGATAGTGGCCCGAGTCGATGTTAGGACCTCGCAGTGCACGCACATTCAAAACACTGGAGACGTATCTTCCGTCTATTTTTACGTGTCATTGTACGAAAATGAACATTAGTTTTGGTCTGACATTTTATAGCCATTGCAAATTATATTCTGCGTGTGTTTGTTTGTTTGGAAATTCTGCAATTCGTACACCGTGCAAGGGTTTTGCAAGTGACACACAAGTGGTACACAAGGGGTAGTCTCTTGCTCGTGCAAAACCCTGGCACGGTGCACGAGTTGCAGATTTTTCCACCTAATGCAACGGCACAACAATAAACACACGCAGAAAATTATTTGCAATGGCTGTAAAATATGTCAGACCAAAACCCATGTTTATTTGCGTGCAATGGCACGTAAAAATATAATTGCTACCCTGTTTTAGCTGACATTTTACATAAAGACATATTCGCCGTTAAATTGTTGAGGGAGGTAAGTTTTAAATAAATTTTATAATTTCTATTTCAATTTTAAAGATTTGTTACAGTTTTCTTCGTTGAGGTCCGTATCTACCTCTCAAGTAGTTGCTCAAGAAAAAATACATTAGGGGATTCGCTTGCTCTTGCAAAACCCTTGCACGGTGCCCATGTATATTTGCTTCCCATGTCACCAAAAAAATAATTGCAAAGTTTTAAAAAGATTTTATAATTTCTACTTAAATTATAAAGATTTGTTACAGTTTTTTTTTGTTAAAAATGTATGCAGAAGGTGCGCAAATTCACAAAGCCATGCATAATAGTCATTCACAATAAATGGATCGAATCAGCCGTTCATATATCACTAGATTCTGCAATGGGTGYTCTCGTGCCCTTGTATATTTCGGTATAGTATTTTTGCAATCTGCAATCTTGCAAGAGCAAGCGAATACCCCTATTATTTCTTCAAGTAATTTTGACAACTGGTATTGTATTGTGAATGATCCACATTAGAAGAGCAAGAGAGAATAAACAATGAAAATAAACTTTGTTCGTAATATGTATGTATGTATGTATATAGTAACATAAATATTTTCATTACGATTTCAGGAATGTTGTTGATGATTGGTAAGTTTTATACAACATTTTAAAATGAAGTATACTTCATAATAATGATTTTAACTAATTTAGGACGAATTTAACGATTACTTTTAATTTCCTTCAAAAAACAATTGTTGATTTGATGTTTCTTCGCAAAATCAGATTTGCAATATTCACATTTCATTGAAAAAAGTATTAAAAATTAGTGCAAGATTTCTTTAGAGCTGCATACCAGCACAAGTAAATTTCTCGCAGGACCCGTTTCTTTATATGAAGATTTTATATCTCTTGAGAACTGGATACAAGCTTTAATAAGAAAGACTCACACGATTTATAATGTCGCTGTTCTATTAGCTTGTATCGTCTCCCTTTTCAACATAATAATATATGAATGTATTTAAGATACATTCTGATATAATAATATTAAAAAACAAAATAGAAAAATCTATTATTGTTAATAATGTAAGCCTAAATCTGAATTTTCGTGTTATTTTTCTTATTTAAAAAATTAACTGAGGCTATGTACCAAAACGTAGAAGAATTAAAATTACGACAGATAAAAGTGAAATCTTGACGTTTTTCGATGTAAATTCGAATATAAGAACTTCACCAGTACTAGGTAAACTATTGACAACTTACCAATATGAATACAGATAAGCATTCAGGAAAAAATGAATTTAGAAGTTCCACTTGTTATATATACACAAGTATATATGTTATTAATTCGCATTTCTTAATTTGTTTATGTTAATATTAATTTCATTCAATACAGATATGATACTTCAATTATAAAAAAAGACTCCTTTTGAATTTTTATTATTTCACCGAAATATTCATAACTAAGACAGACCAAATTATATAAAAATTATATTTTTGTAGTTGATTAAGAGATCTTAATGTAAATGTATTTATGTTACCGAAGCAAAGTAGTACTTACAAGACGGAGAAAAGATAAGTAACTGGCCACCGATAGGTTATCAGTAATTAATGCATTCGTTATGCGAGAAGTTACTTTTGTTCTAGCATCGGGGATAAAGTAACTATTTCTCTTCTTTCACTACACGTCGGTGTGATTAGCTTACTGGCGTAGAAATCGCCTACGCGATTATAACCGAGTTAACAACAGCGCGGCAGTCGTTTCTCTTCGCAAGGTGGCGCCAATTGGAGATTCGAAGCGAAGCTTGGACCTATACAGCGTAGCTGCTGTCTCTTGATTCGCTGAACTATGTCGTCTTTTATCTCATAAAGCTCATCATTCCATCAAATGCGATATTCGCCGGGGCCAACGTGCAAAGAACCATACATCTTTCGCATAACCTTTCTCTCGAAAACTGGTAAAGACGACGCATCAGATGTTGCCATCGTACATGCCTATGCACCATATAGCAGGACGGGAATAATGAGTGACTTATAGAGTTTTGTTTTTGTTGGTCGAGAGAGGATTTTACTTCTCAATGGTCTACTTAAGGGTGTTATCCAGCTATCAAATAATTGCTCAAGAAAAGAATGCATTATTTCTTCAAGTACTTTTGACAGGTGGTTACGCATTGTGAATGATCCACATTAGAAGAGTAAGAGAGAGAGAGAATAAACAAAGAAAATAAACTTTGTGCGTATTATGTATATATGTATGTATGAAGTAATACAAATATTTTCATTACGATTTAAGGAATGTTGATGATTGGTAAGTTTTATACATTTCTAAATTAGTTTTAGTCCGCAGTAGCACCTGTTGGCAAGAGATATGCTGCGTTGGATTTCGAGGCTGACGTTGCTCTTCTTGGTGTTGGTTCCAAGATGGACGAAGTCATCTACGACTTCAAAGTTATGACTGTCAACAGTGACTAAAGGGAGTCGACTTGTCTGAAACCTCGTTTGATATCGAACGACTCGGAGAAGTCCTTCCCGATCCTGACGGAGCTTTTAGTATTGCTCAACGCCAGTTTACAAAGCGGTATTAGTTCGGCGGGAATACCAAATTCAGACATCAGGAAATCGACGAAAATGTGTGTCACACTGATAAGGTGTCCTATCAGATTGTTGGGCTTTAATCTTTCACACAATACCTTTGATAGAACCTCATATGCGTAATTTAGGAGATTTATCCTACAGTAGTTGGCGCAGATTGTGAGGTCCTTTTTGTGGATTGGGCAGAGCACATTTAAATTTCAATCGTTGGGCATGCTTTCCCCGACCTTATTTTGCGAACAAGCTGATGCGTGCTCCTTATCAGTTCTTTTGGAAAAAGAGAATTTCGAGAAAAAAACATCGATTTCGAAAATAATCTAATTTTGAAAAATCACATATTCTTTACTATTTTTTTTTTATTTCAGGACAATTTAGGTACATAAGACGCTGGTCTGGCCTCATGCTGTAATTATACAGGTTTGCAACAGCTCAGTGAAACAATTAACAAAAAAAAATGGGTTATGTTAAATATAAAAACATAATGATAGTAGGTAGTACTTTGCTCCATGAGTAAAGCATTACCGCTAAACCTTCCACCCAATGCATATCGAGATAGTAAAAAAGCAACTGAATGGATACCTATGTATGCATGTATATACATATGAACAATTCAGTTATGCGCATGGGCATACAAAAATATCTGTAAGTTTGCATGTATAAATAAACACCAAAATCAATTGGTACTATTATCTAAAATTTGTGTAAGGGGCAATATTCAACCTCCAACATCTAAGATTTAATTTTGAAAAGTGGCCAGTACAAGCCGATTTTTCACCAAAGTTTTAAGTGTTAAATAAAAGAGTATATTTATACTTTTACACTATTCGTACAATGAGTGTCGTTGGTAAACAACTTAATACCTTGTCAACTAATAATGATATAAATGCCAAAGATGTACGAGATACTAGCGGAAAAACATCGATGCTGGCGAAGTTTATATCACCAAGTGATGTACTTAATTTAAATGAAATAACAGAAAACTACTTATGTTCTATATATGACAACATCTACGATATTGATTTTACACGATTTAAAATACGTGACCTGGATTCAGGTGCAATATTATTTGAGATAGCTAAGCCAAGTAATCGATTTTCTCCTAATTTGGAGGACAAATTAATTGAAGCGGCTGGAAGCATGTCCATTGATGACTCAGTAGATGCTAACGCTGGACGATATGTACGATATCAATTTACTCCAGCTTTTCTGGGATTAAAAAATGTTGGTGCAACGTAAGTACCTATGCCCATGCATGTAATATTATATGTATATAGTATATAGACATACACGAACATGCACAACCTTAATTAATTTTTGAAGTAGTGTTAAGGAGAATCTACCTAACATAATAATTCAAAATGAGATCCACATCAGAAAGAACAGGACTTAAAGGAGCATGGAACTAATTATATTTAGATTACGAAATACAATCTCTTTCTGAATCTGAATACTTTTATAACTTGTGAATGAAGCCTCATAGTATAGTATAGGAGAGCTATGCCGTCCCTAAATAAAAACAAATTACTGTCAAAAATTCCTTATGCTCATAAATTTTGTATGACGCATACCTAAATAAACGCGGCGGTAAGGGTAAAGGTTAAAAACTTTTCTTCAAAATTTCTTGATACTCGTTATTTAATGTTTGTACAAATGAATAAAAGTATTATTAATAAATTGATTCGTTTTGCGTTTTATTTCTTTTGTACCAATTTAAGTGAAAAAATTGCTACTTTATTTAGGGAAGCCGAGTCAACGTTAACATGCTGCTCAACCATTTATTTAAGTATGTCAGCAAAGTGTTTAAAAATGTGAGAAAGGCTTTCAAAAAGATTCATAAGCTGGACGCTAATAAAAAAGTAATTAACAAGCAAACGCAACGATTTTTTTTAACAAGAAATAATGACTTTTTTGTACGTGAATTGGAAGATATTGATGTGGACCTCCTTAGGTTCCAATAAGACGGAACAACTTGCCGTACATGTTGGACAATTTTTTGTTGGTCTATGTCATTTAAGCTAAGCCCGAGTCGATCGGAATCTTCGGAGCGGTATTGGTGACATACGTCCGCAATTGCTGCAAAAAGTGGTCGAAAATTGGCCAAATCTTTGTCTTTATAATAAATATATGCGGGAGTGGATCCTGTGGGTAAAAGGTTCGCACTTAATGGCTGTGGCTTTTTATTCTACATATGAAAAAACTTAACGAGGACTCAGCTTTAAAAGACAAACACTTTTAAAAACTTATCCGAATAGTTGAGTCGACACAGTTGAAGGCAACAGTTTGCTGTTAGTAATTGAATTCATTTCTTACACGAATAAGTCAAACATTCTTCAACATATCGCTGATTTGCGCCCAAGCCCCATCGAAGAGAAGGACGATGTGAGCAAAGATGCTTTCTATGAGCGCTTGGAGCGCACTTATGAGAGCTGCCCCCGCCCCGATGTCAAAATGGGTGGACAAAGAAGGTATCTTTGGCACAAATTGTGCAAGGTACATTGAGCTTTCGCAAGACCGCACTCAGAAGTGGGTTGAGGCTGTTCGACTTCGTCGAGGCACGAAATATTGTTATCTGCAGTACTAGATTGCATCATAGAAGAACTCACCAAGCTATATGTCTGTCTCCGCATCGAAACACCATCAATCAGACGGAAAACACGTCTCCAGTGTTTTAGACGTGTGTACGCTCCGAGGTCTTAATATCGACTCGTACCACTTTCTTGTTGGAACCAGTATTCGCACCCGCCTCTGTGTAACAAAAAACGTATGTCAACAAAGACAAAGAATGTTCGACGCCGAGAAACTGCAATCAAACCAGACAGCCGAACAATTTTCTACTCTACTTGAACTCTTGCTCTCTGAGAGCACTCGTCAACAACTCGGTATAAGGGAATTGTGGGATGGCACTTCATCTCCTTACGTTCATTTGCAACTGAGACCATTGGTTTGATGAGGAGTACCGTTTCGAAGAGAGAAAAACTGCCTACCTTGCAACGTTACAATCGGCCACAACACGTGCGAGAGGGGAAAGATACCAACAGGAAGAGAATGCCGAAATGCGTGAGTATGAAGAGCTTAGCAAGCCGAACTATAGGGGTAATGCTCGAAAATTCTACGAAAAGATTTGGCGAATAACAGAAGGTTTCAAGAGCGGAGCACACTTTTGTAGAACGCCCAAAGGTCCAGACCGTTAAAGGCAGTGAAAATATAACGCCAGGAGAAGGGGAACCCGATTCCCCAATCGTTGACGATGAAGCAGAGGTTCCATGGATTTCTGCATAGAGGGACCGATGGATTGCTGCTCGAGCTATTCAAACATGGCGGCAAAAAACTGTTAAGGAACATGCAACACCTTCTTTATAACATGTGGTCGGGATAAGCCTCCTCATCATTGCGTACAAGGTTCTCTCGAGCGTATTGTCTTATCAGTGTGGCTTTAGGCTTGGCAAATCAAAAATCAACCAGATATTCACCATGCCTCAAATCTTGGAAAAGACTCGTGAAAACCAACACGCGCCACCTCTTCGACAACACGAAAAGGAACTGGTTTCCCGCAACACTAATATGGCTGTGTAAACTGACTTTGAGTAATACCAAAATCTCCGTCAGGAGCGAGAAGGACCTCTCCGAGTCGTTCGATCCGAAACGAGGTTTTAAACAAGTCGACTCCCTTTCGTGCGCCTTTTGCAATCTGCTCTTGGAAGTCATATCGACGTAAAGACTCCAGCTCTGAAAGTATTCGACGCAGTACCCGCCGGGGGAAGCAGAGGAAGAGGAAGACCTCCCCTGCGTTGGAAAGACCTGGTGGAGAAGTAACAGGAAACGAATGGCGCGCTGGTTTTAACTCGGTTATAACCGCATAAGCGGTTTTTATGCCAGTAAAGAAGAAGAAAACTGTGAAATTAACATTAATTGAAGAATAAGAACCCTATATAACAAAAAAACTTTTTACATAAATTAATTTAATAGACTAGAAATATAATGTAATTCTTGGCCGCAACAATAAATTATACACATTTTATTTCCTATGAAAAAGCCCCCTTTAAATCGTCAATTTAACTGTGGAATTTAATGTAACAAAACCGCATCTTTGTATTTTATTAAAATAAAAATCAGAGAAATTGCAAAAAGTAGTAAATAACACTCATTGCAGAACAGGAAACCGATAAGGCGTCTTCGGGCACTTCGGAAGGATATCAAGGTTGGACTTAGTTTTCCCATGAAATTATTGATTTATGTTTCTTTTTAAAATGTTTGGAATTATGATAAGTTTGAAGAAATAAGAAAACATTTATTTATTTTTTATAACATCTTATGTTGTATTTTTACAGACATCCGACCGGCATTGCTTATCACTTATGCATACACGTTGTTAAGTCATTCTAGCTGAATAACCCAAATTTGCACACTACAAATTCTTTGTATACCTCTTACGACAATGTGAAAATAGGTGCAATCGGATAATAATCCCGTTCATGCCGATACAACGGTTTGGTTAAAAGTAGAAATAAATATACATATGTAGCTATAAAACTGAATGAGTTTATGACCTGTAATATAATTTGAAAAAAAACCAATTTTGATTGTAATCTATTCACGATTTCGTTGAATAATGAATTCTTCGCAACATATTTTAATATAAAATTTTGCCAATACACGAAATTATTTATCCTTGCAAGTTGCGAACTTGCTTGCTTACTTTATACTTTAATTATGATACTAAAGAATGACAACAGCACCAATATGAAAGTTATAATAACATATGTAGTTCTCAAATTGACAAAAAATACATAAGTCGAATCAAAACTATATTTCTACTGTACTAACAAAAAAGTAATATTTGCTATAGCTAAGTAAATGTAAACCAATGTCAACTAGTGTTGAATGAGTGACGATTATCTATGTAATTAGTTTCGAGCAAGCTATAGCCATGGATAATATGATACGATACTCTTTGATTCGAGAGAGAACTGTCAAAATTCGCATTTTTTATAACATTTGCCAATGATGCCACTGCTGAAAAATATTAGATTGGGTATTTAATAAATTATACAAAACACTAAATTAAACACTTTGAAAATGCATACATAYATAAATGCTAAAATGCAAAATCATTAATTAATTTACATAAACATTTATTTTGCCAAAATATGTTCGCACAGTTCAATGAAATTTCATTTCACACTAATTTTGTCAGGTAATTATAGCGGTTTACTTCTGDCAWCCCGCCTTTTCTGAAATCAACTGTCAGAAATTCCCTGATCTTCATCGCTGTCAAATAATCAGGGAACGCGTTTGAGAGAAGAAGATAGTCAATGCTAAAGTCTCGTATCATATTATCCATGCTATAGCGAGGCAAACGTAGCGGAAGTGAACTTGCTTGGTGTAATTATTTTGCGTGGTGTTGTTAAAAATGCTGTGTTTGTTGGAAAATATGTTTTTCGAAGCCAAATATATCTTTTAGCTCTAGGTATTCACACAACCGTTAGGTGAACAGAAATACTATATTGTACTTCACCCTATATGTTGCGAGTGGGTATATAGTAATTTTCTACAAAATGAAATTGACCTTTATTTCATTTTGGTAAAAGCAACCTTAACTCGAAAGGACGAAAATTATTTTAATTTTTAGGCATATAAGCAAATGAAGATATTTATCGATTCTCTTAAATTTCAGGGTTGAATTTACCGTTGGTGGTAAGCCTGTTAATAATTTCCGAATGATTGAACGACACTTTTTTCGGGATCGGCTATTAAAAACATTTGATTTTGAATTTGGATACTGCATTCCCTACTCAAGAAACTCCTGTGAACATATCTATGAGTTTCCTAATTTACCCTGCGAACTAGGTAATGTAATCACTATAATATAATAAAATAAGAATAATTAAAGAGTGATGAAAAAGTATTAAAACCAAGTTATTAATATGTTTTTAAATGTTTTATATTTCATATTTAATATAAAAAATTAGATGATTAACATATTTTTCTATATAGTTTCAGAAATGATCGCTTGTCCGTTTCAAACTCGTTCAGATAGTTTCTATTTTGTCGAAAATCGTCTCATTATGCATAACAAAGCCGATTATGCCTACGATGGAGGTTTGCTATAAATGCATAAAAAAATTGCAATTAATTCTCACCAGAAGCCACATAAGCCTTATTATTATTATTGTCGTATAATTAACTGTTAATTTATGTATAAGAAACTATAGCTAATAAACATATTTTAATTGCGGTTTATTTATTATTTATAATGAGTGTATTTCATTCCTCTAAATCATTTCTATGTAAATGTGTACGTATTATATATTAAGAAAATATTATTCTTCATATCCAGAAGCATCTTCAAAAGTATAAAATATATTTTTTTACTGTTGATCAAAGATATTTATAATTATTAAGCTTACAATTTGAATATATTTTAATTGTAAAGTTATTTAATAAATAGAGAGCCGGACGGAAGGTTTACTTATATACATATCGTCAAAATGCAAAATAACGTATCATCAGAAAATTCGAAATTGAGTATCCTATTGATCTTGTTCGTGTTTCATTCACGCCACTGTAAATTTTCGAAAATATTTGTAAGCGATGGTAAGTGGCAGCAACCAAAAGGGCACAGTCAAAAAGGAACCATCAGCGAGTGAACAACGTAAAATAACGAGTACGCAATATTTGAGAACGTTTTATAAATTCCAGAGAACGTACATTTATAGAGAAGGTTCAACTACGGACAAGCGTGTGAACTGTTAAGAGACCTGAATTTTCTATTAGTATTAGAAACTTTAATAGAAATGAATGAACAGAGCTGAGAATTCAATGAAAATTATGCTCTGAAATATACATTGCTTTTACAGACGCATGTTGGCCTTTTGGCTTATATTTTTGTACGTTTACATGCTATCATATCAGTTGATATGATTTTGCGAATTTTTATGAATTTATGCAAAATTGATAACATTATTTTTAATTTATGCAATTCTCCAAGCAATTTTTGTAGTTAATGGGCAAATGAGCTACTTTCAAATATTTCTTATCTTTGATAATGTAATATAATTTCATATGTATGTATATATTTGCTACATATGTWTGTACATACATATATGATATATTATCATAATATGTTAAAAAACTTAGTATATTACCACAATAATATATATGTATAAATCGCAACTTTTATCATTTAAAACTTTCATGCGCATCTTTCCTGCAGATATATATGTACATACATATGTAAGTACACATCAATTTCAAATCAAATTCAATGCTCTACATGTACATACACATATACATACATACGCGCATATGACATTGCCATACATATAATGTATACACAAACCTACATATAAACATATCTGTGTACACGTGTATGTCGTCCGCGAAACTTCAAATTGTTCTACAAAAACAACAATCGTCTTAAACATCATACATACTTATATGCGTACACATGTAAATACAGTGTCGGACAAAACTCATTGGACTAAATCGAGTCTAGACATATTCTGTCATAACTTTTTACATAGATGCATTAGAAGAATAATTTTTTTTTCAAAATAAAAACCGTATATTCTTTATTAAAGTACAGTACAATTTTATTTTTCAACTTTTATGTAAAATTTGTAAATTATAACAAAAATAAAAAAAAGTAAAAAATTCGCGCGACATAACTCATTGGACTTTAGCTCAATATGAAAATAAATTCATTTTAAATTAATATTTTATTG
>NW_017534612.1:28465-36059 GCF_001853355.1 Bactrocera latifrons
CCCCACACCATAATGTTACCCCCACCATGCTTTACGGTACCCTGCAAATATCGACGGTCTAAACGCTTTCCTGTTGGTCTTCGTACACGTGTCATTCCCATTGAGTTCTGCAAATTAAATTTGGACTCATGTGAATACAATAGAGACTTCCATTGCTCCACAGACCAATTGATGTGCAGTTTTGCAAATTCCAAACGTGCTATTCGATTTTTTTTAGGAAATATATGGTTTTTTCGCAGCACGGAAACTGAATAGACCAGCACACTCATAGTTAGTTGTAAGCTATCTACAACGTTTTTTGTAGACATCTCTGGATCTTTTTTAAATTCGCGCACTATTCTCAAGTCTTCCTTTACCGAAGTGAGTCTAGGACGTCCTCCAATATTAAGTTTTTTCACGGTTCCATCAGCTTTGTGCTTGCGTAAAATAGCAGAAATAGTTGATTTCCCAAGAGAATATTTTTTGCTTGAATTCGCTTACAATTAATAATTTAAGTTCAGTGGAATGTGTTTTTCCAACCATTTTTAACTAAAACGATTTTTAGTAGCTTTATTCGTAAAAAGTTTAAATATTTCACAACACACCCGTTCTCATTAAAGCAAACAATTCGAATAAGTCTGATCTACGATTTGAAATTCTAAACACCTGCAAAATTCTTTTTCTGACAGATAACGGTAAATTAATTCATTGGAAATGCTTATTTCGGCAATCAAAGTGTAGTCCAATAAGTTATGTCGCGCGAGTTTTTTACTTTTTTCCCTTCTGGTTTAAGTTAAAAATTGTACATAAAAGTTGAAAAATAAAATTGAATTGTTTTTTAATGTAGAATATGTCATCTTTCTTTTGCAAAAAAAAATTATTCTTCTAATGCGAGTGAGACTGAGTTAGTCCAATGAGTTTTGTCCGACACTATATGTCTCCCGCAAAATCTACAAATACTGTTTACAAAGACGACAATCGTCTGAAATAGCATCAGAAATCAATATGGCAGCCAAATTGCCGACGTCAAAACTTATAGTAAATTACACAACATCAAAATTTTCATTCATGAACGCAAACGTACTTTAAAAAAGCACATTCGATTCATTCATAAAAGCAGACGCTATTACATCTCCCCGAGCATGCCTTGCCTACAAGCGTCTTTTCGCGACGATTTCAAAAGCTAAAAATCATAAATTGAATATATATCTGAAATGTATGAGAAGGAAGAAAGTGTCAACCCCGCAAAAATAAGTATTAAAATATATTAGAATAAAATTCACAACATAGTTTATTTGACGATTTTCAAGTCAAGAAATGTTTCAACGAAAATATGATTTGAAATATCATAGAAATTATTTTTTTAATTACGACTAGTTTAAATATCCGCAGTCGCTTATGTACCATATTATATTTTTATTTTTAACTAACTATAAATATATATATCTTTGAATGTGGCACATAACCAGGATTGACAGTATTTGTCAAGGAATGTAAAAAATATTTTGTAATTCTGAAATATTTTTACACAGCTGCGTTGATATGTATGCAAGCACAAATATACATATGTATATACCCTAGTTTGTAGGCAAAGCTGTAAAGCGGCAAGGGAAGCGGTATCGGTACAGCTCCGATTTTCTACCATTGACTTTTTGACAAAGTTTGGTTGTCCGTGACAACGGAGTTTTTGTATGAAACAATGTGTGTATATATTTATATGCAAAGTTGTGTCTAGACAAATTTACACACATAAGGTGAATGATTCTTTCAAATTTGCTTACATGAACACAAAATTACATATGTATGTACATACATATGTGAATATGTGAGCATTATGCGTATGGTTTTTAAAATCTGTTTACATGTACACATAATTATAAGTATATATATGACTTTTAAGATTTAATCAAAACTTCAAATGCCCAAAGTAAATAAATACATATGTATATAAATATATAACTTAAAAAGCATATATTAATTATAATTATACATTTCAACTGATTTAATGGAACTCATCATTAAATGGGTCAAATTGCACTTACACATACTTACATATGTATGTACATATGTACATTTGAGCTTTGTTATCAAATATATAGAGAATATCCATAGCGGTTTGCTCATTGTAAATATGCGAATCTGTAAGCGTACATTGAAATTAGCATCACTTTTCTTATTTAACAATGAAAATGCTCAATTCTGCTATTTTCGACCTCCTATTGGTGAAATTGGTGAAATCCGCTAATAATATTTTTGTGTTGAAATCCACTAATAGAAAACTCAACCCCTCCAAAAAGAGGAACATTTCGACAATCGGCACACCATGAACCTTCTCTATAAATGTACTTTCTCTGTAACTTCGCATAAAGTGTCATATTTTCATATATTTTAATAAAGTTCTATATTTTAAATTCTTGGACTGTCAATTATAACGAGTGGACGCGAGTACGGTGTTTTTACAGTTCAGAAGTATGATGATAAACCCCTACACGTCTACATACATATTTAAGTACATGTGCGTTGGTGAAGGGCTACAGGCACCTGCAGATATTATATGTATGTATATAGAATCGATACATAAAAAAAAATACGATCCATGAGAGTCCGACGTGTGGACATCCAAGATATCAACGTTACGGAGGAGTCATCCGAGGTGGCACAACTGCAGCAAGAGATGAAGCAGTTTCGTTAAATGATGGTATAGCTACTACAAGCACGAAATAACGGCACTGGTACAGCCAGCACGCAAGAGGTACAAGCGGTACAAAACGCAGCTAGCAACGATAGTGCAGTCGTAGTCAACGGCGGTGCAGGCGTTCAAAGTCACGCCACTGGCGCTATTTCAACGAACGACGACAGTGCGGTGGCAACTAACAACAACATTACAACACGCATTCAAAGCAACGGGAATATTTGAACGAACGGGAATATGCGACACGCATAAGAAATTGCAAATACCCTGCCGGAATTTGATCCAACGAAAAACGCAAGCATTAAGGTAGAGCAATTTATGGACAGAGTCGATCGAATAGTTAAAGCATATAGATGGGACAAGGAATTTTTATTGTTGGCTATTTATACACGACTAAGAGGAGTTGCACGTATGTGGTTGGATGCATCACCCACATTGCACACAACTTGGGAAATTTCGCTAATGTGTTACGACACGAATTTGGTTCAGATCGAGACGAGGCGGAAAGTGGTTTCGTGATGGGCAATGTAACGAGGAAATCAAAAGAAATCGTAAAAGAATATTGTTTTCGAGTGGCGGCACTAGGTATACGTTACAAACTGAGTGAGGCAGCCATCATGCTCTATGCAAGAGGTGGATTAAAACATAGAGAACTCCAACAAAGCATTTCGGCAATGAAGTTCACAACAATGAAGTAGATGAGAGACGCCATCGAGTACTATTTCATTAATCGCGGAAGGCTAAGTGAGCCACAAGTATATCAACCAAGCAAACGAGACAATAATAACGAAAAATATGGTGAGTTAGCGAAACAAAATGATGAATTTAAAGCAAAATTGAAATGCTACAATTGCAACTCAGAAACGACATTGCTGTACAACGTGTAACAAAGTTCATCAAGACGGAGGAAATTGTGAAAAGATGACAGTAGCGTTACGACGACTTGGTGCAACCAACCTGTACGAAGGTTTCAAGAAATTAGTCTACGTAAAAGCGCAACCGGATATCGCATTTATCGACACGAGCAGCCAATGCTGCATCATTCGTAGGTCAGTAGCCAAACGGATCGGCGATAAAGCCGTAAAATGCTGCTTACAAGTAAAAGGTATTTGCGTAGGGGTGTGTACGTTCACGGAGGCTATCACCATAGACAAGTTAACTAATTTTAAGTTTTATTTTTAGTTTTTATTTAAACATTTTGTTACAACTGTACAAAAATGCTTGTTTAACTTTAATTTCTAAGTTGTTGGAGCGATGTCCAACCAACTTAAAGAACAGCCGAATTAAAAGTGAAACTGAAATCTAAGCTTATGCTATCACCAACTTAACATTCTAAGTGCCGGCAGAGCGAGACGTCGGCAGCGACGCATATTATTAGTGGCGTGCTAGTAGCGTCGTTAAAGTCCGTAATATTAGTTTGGCGCTTTTTTAGTGGGTAGCGGTAAAGTGGCGTGATGCGTTTGCCAAATTGTGTAACTGCATTCCTGAGCATTCTTAAGCTTACATGGTACACTGTATAACAAAATATTTATTTTGTTAACTGACATAGGCTGATGATGAGTTACTAGAACGACACGTTTTAATATATCAAGATGTTATCATCAATGCAAACATTACGCTGAAAATTGAAAATGGTCGCACAATATTCGGAAGCAGACGAGCAGTACAGACGACGGTAATAACTGAAAGCAATTTTTCCAAACTAATGTCCCGTGGTCTTAGTCAAAAAGCAGAATGGAAGTGATCGGTTAGGTATCGATTACCGAATAATTAATAAGATGACAAAGAAAGAAAATTTTCCAGTCCCGAATATTGAAGAAAGGTTACATGAAGCAAAACGTCTCCGATACTTTCCATTACTCGATTTGAATAGTGGGTATTATCAGATCGAAATGGCACCCGATAGTCGGAAATACACTGCTTTTATCACAACGCACGGTCTATATGAGTTCAAACTCATGCCGTTTGGTCTAAAGAATGCACCAGCAGTGTTTAATAGATTCATGGCAGAAATCTAAAGACGAGTGGAGACGGGCGACATGTTGCATTATATGGATGACATCCTAATTAGCAGCAATTCTTTCGACGAAATGTATGCAAAGCTTTCTCGTGTACTCCAAGTACTACGCACCTGTGGACTCACATTGAACGTTAACAAATGTGAGTTGTTCACGCAAACAATAACATTTTTGGGACATCAGCTAACTCCTGAAGGAGTCTGGGCAACGTCAAAACCAACGTCATCATAAATTTTCCACAGCCGATAAATGTCACTGAAGTACGCAAATTCTTAGGTCTCAGTGGCTACTTCCGAAAATTCCTCGCTGGTTTTTCCATTATTTCTGCGCCGTTACGCAAATTGCTACGCAACGACACCGTGTTCGCATGCGGACAACAGCAAGAGTCAGTATTCAACGAACTCAAAACCGCATTATCATCGAAACCAACCATGGTCAACTACCGCATCGAAGCGGAACACGAACCACTTTCAGACGCAAGCTTTATCGGCCTTGCAAGCGTTTTGTTGCAAGTCGAGAATGGACAACTGCACCCGATCTCATACGTTAGTTGCTCTACTACAGACAACGAAAACCATTTCCATAGCTCTGAACTCGAAGCATTAGCGATTGTGGAATCATTGGAAAGATTCAAATACTACGTATACGGAAAAAACATTAAAGTTATCACCGATTGCAACGCTTCACGAACAACGATGGAGAAACGATAGCTCATACCACGCATTGCCCGATGGTGGTTGAGAATACAAGAATTCGACATTGAAATTCAACGGCCAGGAGCTCGTATGACGCATGTCGATGCGTTGAGCCGTGCACTTTATGAAGAGGCACACGAAGTAGATATCGCTGATCTCAAAATTTTCAAGATGATTATCGACAAGGCAGATTTATTGTTTAGTGTTCAGCTACAAGACGAGAAAATAAGAAACATCGTTAACAAAATAAAGAATGGGGTGAAACCCGAATATCCTGACTACATTGTTGAACGGGGACGCTTTAATCGAAAACACGACAACAAACTACTATGGGTTGTTCCGAAGCAGTTGAAGTTTCAAATACTCCATGAGTTCCACGATAAGGCAGGTCATATGGGCGTTGACAAAACAATAAAACTAATTCTCAATCTCTTCTGGTTTCCTCGAATGCGGAATTACGTAAATAGCTACATCAACTCATGTGTGGGTTGTGTTTTATATAAAACCTCTGACGGACGACGTGAGGGTCGATATCACTACGACAACGTTAAACCAATACTATTTACGGCAATACACATTGATCATTTTGGTCCGTTCCCAAAAAGTTCAAAACACAAAGGGCATGTGTTAGTAATTGTAGACTCATTTACCGAATTCACAATCCTACGAGCAGTCAAGAGTACAGCAATAAACCATGTAATCCCGGTATTGCTAGAGATCACGAGCTATCTGGGAATGCCAGAAAGTATCATATCCGACCCAGCGTTCCAAAAGTTTTGCAATGAAAACAACGTCAATCATATTCTCAACGCAGTCCGTACACCACGCGCTAACGGACATGCTGAACAAGCTAACCGCGTCATCCTGTCCATGCTATTAATTTCTACCGATGACGAAAGACGATCGGACGAAAAGCTACGTCAAATACAATGGAGCATTAATATCATCCCGAATAAAACCACAGATTGTACACCATTCCGACTACTTTATGGGTACGTGCACGAGACATGCTGCAGAATCAACTTATCCAGGCACTCCAAGACAATGATGGTGACCTGTTAAACGACACCGACCTGCAGCAACTACGAATCGACACCGCTCAACGAATAAACGACGTAAGAGCACAAGCCAAGAAGCTATACGACGCAAAGCATAATCAACCGAAGACGTACAACGAAGGTGATCTCGTATTGACTACAAATTAACCAATAGAATATCCGGAACATCACGTAAATTAGAACCACGATTCAGAGGACCGTTCATCATCACCAAAGTCCTGCCAAATGATCGTTATGTAATTGAAGACCTACCGTATGCCAAACGAACACAACGTCACTACAAAAACGTATTTGCATCAGATCAACTTAAAACTTGATGCATGTTACCACCATATGATTCAGATGACATAGACGACAAAGATGAGAGTACCATGGGCGAAGGCACCACATTGGGTCAGGAAAGCCGAATGTAAGCGATGGCAACTCGGTTATCCAACAAGTGTCAGATAAAACGAAGCAAGTGGCAGCAACCAAAAGGGCACAGTCAAAAAGCAACCATCAGCGAGTGAACAACGTAAAATAACGAGTACGCAATATTTGAGAACGTTTTATAAATTTGAATAAAGTGTCATATTTTCAATATTTTAATAAAGTTCTATATTTTAAATTGTTTGACTGTCAATTATAACGAGTGGACGCGAGTATGGTGTTTAACATATTGTTACATTATATAGCATTTGAGGTGACGATATGTAAATTATGGGCTCGATTCCGATTACTTTGGCGGAGGGGTAAAAACCCGAATTTCCGTATAAATGGGGTATGTCCGGATAGGGGAGCTTCTCCAGAGAAAGAGTATCCAAAAATAATATAAAAATTACTTATATTTTTTAAAATTTTCACGATTAAAAGTTCAAAAACCTGCACTAATAACACAAGGTATTTCTCTATATTCCATTAAATTTATTCACGTTTTTCACTCTGTATAAATATACACTCTAAACATTGAAATAAGTTCACATTTCAATTTTATTTTGTAATATTTCACCTAAATTTATTAATTWAAAAATCACTTAGCGAACTCGGCGTTGCAAAGGTTGGATTGTTTACAATTATAAGGAAAACGAGCGTTGCCACATCTTAAACACCAAATATGTAGGATTCTTAACGATTTTTCTTTGTTTGCTTTTTTGCCTGATTCTTTTTTCTACA
>NW_017534612.1:36689-42762 GCF_001853355.1 Bactrocera latifrons
AACATAACCCCATTTGCATAACATAACGAGTGCAAAAGGTAATTTTTAAATGCAGATTTTTTAGGTATAAAACCTGCTAAAAGTGTAAGATATGGAGTTATTTACAAGTTTATAGTGTAATTTAATTAATTTGAAGTGAAAAATGTGAATAAAGTGTGTTTAATGTGGTGAAATAGCGTCTTGAAATGTACGAATTTTTTCGAATTTTTTAACTTTAAGGTCGAATATCTCCTAAACTAAGCGTTTGCGGTACCTATAACCCTATATATATATATTTTAATCAGGAGGACTTCCTCTTTCTAACGGAATTGTGCCGAATTATGAATGTAAATGAAATAAAGATTATCAAATAAGAAAGATTTGCACAAATAATATTGTCATTTTTGAACACGACTTATAGCAGGATTCTCTAACCAGTCTCTAGTCTCTGACATTTTGAGGTAAAGTCTCAATGTGTGACTAGTTACTATTCGCTAAACAGTCTCTAGCGGTAGTCTCAAAATATTGCCTCAAATTTGAGACCTGGTAGTGAACCGGTCACAAAACTAAAAAGAACACTCCTCTGCTATTTTGATTATACTGAATAGAGATCATCATAGATATTAACCGATTGTCGTTTTTTTATACTTTGTAAGCAACTCAAACACGAAAATGTTAAAAATAAATAAATTTTACATAAATTTCGTTAATAATATGAAACAAAGTCCACACATATTTTTATTTTTATTGATAATTATATTTTTTGACTATGTTATAGAAAATTTAATTTTTGTTATCGACATATTTATTTCTGTTGTAAAAAATTTGACACTACTGTATTAAAAAGAGCTACATATTGTTACAAAAGTAGTATTAAGTTTGGTACCCCTTGAATTTGTATTGCTATATGCATCCCTTATTATAAACATTGGGCGCCGCGGTTGACTGTTTGTTTACTTATACCATATAACGCATATGTGTTTGTCTTGCTATATACATTTGTCGGAGATGGTTCATTTAATTCCATTTTCACGCAGCAAGTTCTGTTCGTCTCTGTGGCACAACACTAACTAACTCGTCTCGCACATTCTAAGCTACTTCACACTACTCTTCAACGCCATTACGAACAGATCTTACTCAGCAGCAGAGTATGTTTCTTTCCCTGAGCCGCTGTGCGTTCTGAGAACTGTTAGCGACATCGTGTCGCCATTCAAAACTGTACATGCATGCACAACGGTCTAACTAACCATTCTATGCCACACATATACAGGGGGCTAATTTACCATTCTACGACACATTCCTTATTATAAACATTAGGCGCTACGGTTGTCTGTTTAACTACTTAAACAATAGCTGTATGTTTATGGAATGTATAGCATTACGTGTTTGTCTTGCTATTTGCATTCCTTATTATAAACATTGGGCGCCGCGGTTGTCTGTAACATAAACATTGACTGTATATGGAACGTATGTTCTAGAAGTACACGTCGGAATCACCGAGGAGTGCGTGGCTATATAAGCCGTGGTAGCGCCAACGTAAGCAAGGAGTGGTAAGAGTAAACTGGTAGGGTGTAGACGAATTGTAAAAGTGAATTAAACGGTTTTTGGTTTTATTTGTCAATCCAGATATACAAACCTAGTAAAGTAAACTAGTAAGGAGTAAATTCGCAACAATATGATATTTGTTATAATTGTACTTGAAACTGAAGCCAAGGCGCTCAGTTCTATTTCATGAATTTCTTTTGTACCATTAGTGTTACTCTGCTACTATTGTGTTCAGTTCCTCTAAACCGGCTGCGAAATTACTAATATATCAAAAATTGTCTCAATCTTAAAATCTCACATTTAGAGACTTGAGACTGTATTACAGTACAGAATCGCACGGTTAGCATAATATTACAACTTGAAGAGATAAGTACATACATATGTTTCACAGTTGCCAAAGCCGTTATCTAAGTAATATATTATAACTTGGATGACCAATCACTTTGCTGTTATTTGGAAGTAAATTCACAATTGTTACTTTATTTAATACTAGCAAACAATCATATGTGCCAAAATAATTTATTCAATTTTGAAATTTATTTAACAAACAAAAATTTAATTTAAATTTATTACACCGAATGTATATAATTGCAAAATCGACAGTGATTTTGCAAAAAAGTTTTCTATTAACAAATGTCTGTGGAAATGTTCGTGTATTTCCCTATTGTGATTCGAAAGTTCTGAGAGTACATAACGAAATAGCGTTTCATTTTTATATACATACATATGGATGATGGAAGATGAAGTCATATGTTGAAGTTCACGCAAGTGAGGAAAGCTCTCTAATCGCCATTCACTTGGGAGTGGACAGAAACGATTATTTTATATATGGCTGAAGCAGCTCACCACTTCAGGTCTTCGACCAAATATCCTTTGGGTAGCCTAAGAACATCCGTCAGAAATCGAGATAAAGTGAGAAGGCGAAACATTCCCTTCGATGGGTTGTGCGCTGAGTTTGGGACCCGCCACGTAAACAACGCACCCAATGAAAAGAAACCAATCACAAACCTCGGATGAGTGACCCCCTCTTAATGACGCCCATGGCAAAAGAATTAATGACGATGATTTGAGGGCATGCATCTGGAATGTCCGGTCCCTTAATTGGGGAGATGCCGCTACCCAGTTGGTTGATGTCCTCGTTAGGCTGAAATCAACGCGGTCCACGAAATGCGATAGACAGGATAAAGACCGAGGCGAGTAGGTCCTTGTGGCATGTACTACAGTGGCCCTATAAAGCAGTGCGCTTCGGTGTAGGATTCGTGGTGAGAGAACGACTCCGTCGCTAAATACTGTCATTCACCTCAGTAAATGAACGTCTAACCACAATCTACATCAAAGTGAAGTTCTTCAACATATCGCTGATTTGCGCCCAAACCCCGACGAAGAGAAGGACGATGTGAGCAAAGATGCTTTCTATGAGCGCTTGGAGCGCACTTATGAGAGCTGCCCCCGCCATTATGTCAAAATCGTGTTTGGCGACTTTAACGCCAGGGTGGGCAAAGAAGGAATCTTTAGCACAACAGTCGGTAAATTGAGCCTTCACGAGGAAACACTCCCAAATGGGTTGAGGCTGATCGACTTCGGCGGGGCCCGAAATATGGTTATCTGTAGTACTAGATTACAGCATAGAAGAATTCACCAAGATACCCGGCTGTTTCCGGATCGAGAAACCGCCAACAAGATCGATATTGTGCGGATAGACGGAAGATACGTCTCCAGTGTTTTAGATGAGCGTGCGCTCCGGGTTCCTAACATTGAATCATACCAATATATTGTTGCAACATTGAATCGTACCAATATCTTGTTCCAACAAGGAAGGTTCGATGCCGAGAAGCTGCAGTCACAACAATGCAATTTTCTACTCGACTTGCACACCTGCTCTCGGAGAGCACTCGTCAACAACTCGGTACAAGGGAAATGTGGGACGGCATTTCAAACTCCGTACGTACAGCTGCAACCGAAACCATTGGTTTTCGGAGAGTGCAAATAACAGCTGCTTTGACGAGGAGTACAGTTTTGCAGCGGAGAGAAAACCGACGGACTACCTCCCACGGTTACAATCGACAACAACACCTGCGGGATGGTGTAGATACCGAGAGTTGAAGAGGCGAAAGGCATTTGCAAACAGAAAAGGAAGCCGGCCGAAATGCGTGAGAATAAAAAGCTTGATAAGCTGGCCGACAGGGGCAATGACCGAAAATCCTAAATTCCAGCAGCCAACAAAAGGTTTCAAGACCGGAGCATACTCTTGTAGAACCCCCAAAGGTTACGTAGTGACCAATGCCTAGAGCATACCTAATTATGGAGGGAACACTTCTAAAACCTGCTGAATGGCAGTGAACGTACAACGCCAGGAGAAGGTGAACTCGATTCCCCAATCGATAGCGATGGTGCGACCATGAAGAAGTTCGAATAGTAATTACCCGCCTAAAGAACAACAAAGCGGTGGGGGTCGATGGATTGCCCCCGAGCTATTCAAACACGGCTGCGAAGAACTGATAAGGAGCATGAATCAGTTTCTTTGTAAAATATTCGCGGATGATAGCATGCCCAACGATTGGAATGTAAGTGTGCTCTGCCCAATCCACAAAAAAGAAAACCTCGCAATATGCGCTAACTACCGTAGGATAATACTCCTCAGCTTCGCGGATGAGGTTATATTGAGCGTGTTGTTTGAAAGATTAAAGCACACCGTCAAAAAACTGATTGGACCTTATCAGTGTGACGTTAGCCCTGGCAAATCAACAACCGACCAGATATTCATCATGCGCCAAATTTTGGAAAATACCCGTGTAAACTTATGTTGAGCAAAAGCTCCGTCAGGAACAGGAATAACCTCTCCGAGCTGTTCGAGGGGAACGAGGTTTCAGACAAGGAGACTCTATCGTGCGACTTCTTCAACCTTCTTCTGGAGAAAATAATTCGAGCTGCAGAACTTAATCGAGCAGGTACAATCTTTTATAAGAGTTTACAGCTGCTGGAGTATGAAGAAGATACTCATATCACACACACACCGCGCCGTTAGTTCTGCTTTCTCCTGACTAGACAAGGAATCAAAGCAAATGGGTCTGGCAATGAACGAGGGCAAGACGAAATATTTACTATCATCAAACAGGCAATCGTCGCACTCGCGAATTTGCTCTCACATCACTGTTGACGGTCATAACTTTGAAGTCGTAGATACTTTCGTCTATTTTGGAACCAGCATAAATACCACCAACAATGTCAGCCTGGAAATCCAACGCAGGATAACTCTTGCCAACAGGTGCTAATTCGGACTGAGTAGGCAATTGAGAAGCAAAGTCCTCTTCGGACCAACAAAACCAAACCCTATAAGTCACTCATAATACCCTTCCTGCTATATGGTGCAGAGGCTTGGACGATGACAACAACTGATGAGTCGACGTTGCGAGTTTTCGAGAGAAAAGTTCTGCGAAAGATTTATGGTCCTTTGCACTTTGGCCACGGCGAATATCGCATTCTATGGAACGATGAGCTGTATGAGATATATAACGACATTGACATAGTTCAGCGAATTAAAAGACAGTGGCTACGCTGGCTAGGTCATGTCCGAATGGACGAAAACACTCCAGCTCTAAGACTATTCGATGCAGGACTCGCCGGTGGCAGAGGAAGACCTCCACTCCGTTGCTAAGACCAGGTGGAGAAGGATCTGTCTTCGCTTGGAATATATAATTTGCGTCATGTCGCGAAAAGAAGGAACGACTGGCGATTGTTGTTATTTCGGCTATAATCGCGTAAGCGGTGTCTACGCCAATAAAAAGAAAAAGAACATATAAGAAAATTTAATTGATTTCTAGATAAATCGTCTTCCTTCCAACTAGCTACTGAGTTCGACTTACCTTTTATTTTTATTTTACTCAGCTCCTGGTACGTCCTTAGAATTAAAGCTGACTCAAAAATGCTTTCTTGGTCAGAACGTAAATCCATTTGAAACACCGAATCCTATTACTCACTTTTTGATGGGTACATCAGCTACTGATTCAACTTCTTTTTTAAGAATTCAGCATACTTCTGGCCATTTGGTGAAATGGCCCCTGACTACCAAAAACCACTGGTTTTGGGGATATGGGTTATCCATGACTATTGTGAATTATGGCACCTTCTACATTCATCCTCGACAAAAAACTATAACACATCTTTATAATATATGTAGAAATTATAAAATCTATTTAAAACTTACTTAATCAACAATTTAACGGCGGAATATGTCTTTATATAAAATGACAGCTAAAACAGGCTTGCAATTATTTTTTTACATGTCATTGCACGAAAATAAACATGGGTATTGGTCTGGTCTGGTATATTGTACAGCCATTGTAAACAATTTTTTGCGTGTTTGTTGTTGTGGAGTTGCACCAAATGGAAGATTCTGAAATAATTTTTCAATTTCTAAATAAAATTTACCGAGGGAAATTTTCTTCACAATTTTKTAAGCGTTTTTTATATGAAGTTTTTACATTTCTTGAGAGCTGGATCTTGAGCTTCAAAGTGTAAAATGTGAATTTGTTAAATATTTACAGTTTAA
>NW_017534613.1:0-14101 GCF_001853355.1 Bactrocera latifrons
AACGTTATAAAGCAAAAAGTTAGAAAAAGATGCTGCGAAAGCGTATGCACAAGGGCTGGGAGTCTCGACTCGTACGGAAGCAAAAGGCGAAGTGTCGTGCTGGAGTTGTCCGTCCCTTTTTTATGAAAAAAGTTGTGTTCTAGTTGGTAGTGTGGTGCCATGTTTGAGTGTATTGGTGTGATGTGGAAGGTGAGTGGTGAGTTAGGTGTGCTGTTCGTTTGATGATGATTTTGTCTGCCAATGTGGGGTGTTGAAATGTCATGTAGCTGTGTTTCATGACGGTGTAGACTGAGAGTCATTTAGACAACATCCTTTTGTGTAGGATTTAGTTTTAAATTTTTCTAAAATTATAAATTATTTACAATTTTACATTTTTAAATAAATTCGTCTGTTACGATCGGTAGTTTGCGTTCGAATCACGTACGTCATCATGCCAGATACACGATCACGTGTGTCATAATACGAAATACAGACTTTTACGTGACGAGTGATACGTTCACGGATGTAACGATTCGACCCCTGGTTGGAAAAACCACCACACGCATGAAAAACGTACATATCTAATCGTACGTCACAAATACTTGTCTTAGTGGGGTCAGCCACTTGGCGACACGTAGCCAGTGCTGACAATCCTGCCAAGAGGGTGCAAGCCGCTGCACTTTGCCACCACCACCCTCTGGTGGAATGGCCCACGATAGTTAACAGAATCTCCCGATTATTGGCCAAAGTCGCCAATGCGACAATGCTTAATTTCTTAGAGCGACTCAAAAATAAAGTTAAGGGAATTCACCCAGAATCTCCCTAATGCGGTACACTGACTCATCTAGAACTCCAAAAGGCAAAGGTCGCACTACTCGCGTCCACTCAAATGCGCTACTTCAGCCGCGATATCACATTATTAAGAGAATCAAAACCCATTGATAAAAGGAGTTCAATCTTGGTTCTTAACCCATTCTTGGACACGAAAGGTCTGCTTCGTGCGAATGGTAGGCTTGCTAACTCAAGCCTGACGTACAACGAACGCCACCCTCTAACTATAGCAGAGAAACCCCAACTTGCCACATTACTCTTAAATTATATCCACTTACTCATGCTTCAGGCTGAACATCGCCTAATGCAGCACATATTCCGTCAAGAGTTCTATATTCCCCATAATAAAGAAATGCATTTTCATGTGCAAGATCTGCACTATGCACAAGCAGAAGTTGCGAACACAGATTATGGCAGCACTTCCACCGTCCCCCCGTCCATGCTAAGGTCCCCCACTCTAATGAAAGGCTATGTGGCTGTCTTTGTCTGTTTTACGACAAAAGCAGTGCACTTCGAACTGTGTACGAACCTGACAAAGGAGGCTTTTCTTGCGGCATTCGCTCGCTTCGTCGGAATTATCAGTTTATCCCCCCAAGCGCTTCTCATATGGTTGGTTTATGGGAATCAGCAGTAAAAAGCTTTAAATCCCACTTCAAAAAAGTAGCTGGAAACTACAAATTTAATTATGAATAGTTCACCACACTGTTAGTGCGAAGTGAAGCCGTTCTTAATTCACATCCACTCACAACCCTCTCGCAAGATTATTAAATCAATGGGATAGAATAAAAATTCTCCATCACGACTTCATCCGCCGATGGAAGGAAGAACATATAAAGGACCTTCATAAAAGGTACAGGTGGAAGAGTCCAAAAAAGGCGACAAAGCTTGGAGATTGTGTCACCATCCATGATGTCTGCATCCATGAAAACTACACTACGGTTCCGACGGTCATGTACGAGTCGTTGATCTCCGCACTCAAAGCGGTATATTAACAAGACCGCTCGTGAAACTATGTTTTCTACCACACATTGACGAATTCGCAAATAACGAAAAAACCGCCGATACTACCGTAACGCAAATAGAATAACCAAAAACCCGACTTATAATCCCGCAAGTAAGAAACTCGTTTAAACTAATTCGAAACCTAACGCAATGGTCGATCTACGTGATTTATTACCAAATTACTCCTCCCACACAGATTACAGTGGATGTGGATATGCCAGCAGTGCCAACGCCAACGGTGAGGTTAGCTATAACCGTGCCACGCCCTGGGGCAACTCCAGCGCCACGAACCCCAGCGGCAACCGCCACTGCAACCCCTCCTCGTAGTGGCCCGCGACCATTACCACCGTTCTCAGTATGATATATGGTACAAATACCATATGTGTGTCACCAAATACTAGCAAAACACCTTATGAGCAATGTCGTATTTGTATAGTATAGTATTGTTACCAACTACGATGTTTCAATGTGGTAAACACAGCTAAAAGATAGGTAAAAAAATTTGATGAAAGCTTTTACACAAAAGCTTTTCGAAATATTCTGTCACAATGACTTAAAAAATTTATTATTGGAATGGAAAACAAAACATTTTTCAAAATTTTCCTTCCGAAAAAGAAGGAAATGCCTCATTTTATGTGAGAACTTTAGAGAAACTTCAACCAAATCGCTTTTTTGCGATGAAAATAGGTTACATTTAGAGTTCTTATTTTCTAGATAACACACAACATATGTATTGTTTCAAATTTTTTTTAAATACTTAATGCCTATGAAACAAAGCCAACGTAGTAAACATAATACCATGATAGCTTTACTATGGTATTGTTACTACATGTCTTTCTCGGGTATAAGTGTTATTCGAAGTTCTTCATATTCGGGCAATGGAACATCTGCTCCATCGTCATTGTTTAGAGAACCGGGTTCACCATCTACTGCCATTCCTTTACTTCCATTCAGCAGTATGAAGAAGTGTTCCTTCCTTAATTTTAGTATCCTTAGGCCATCATTCACTAAATCACCTCTGGGGTTCTGCAGGAATACGGTCCAGACCTTCTGTTAGTCGCCGCATGCTGTCGAGCATTACCCGTTTGGCCGGCTGTTCAAGCTTTTCATACTCACATATTTCGATCTCTCTATTTTTTAGTCTGCAAATACCCTCTACCTCGCACGTGTTGTGGTCGATTGTAACGTTGCGACATAGGCAGTCTGCTTTTTCTTCACTACGACACGGCTGTCCTCATCGTACCAGCATTTTTGCATTTTCCAAAAACCAACGGTTTCGTTTGCAGTTTTACGTAAGGGCCTCCCACAGTTTCCTTATACCGAGTTGCTGATGAGTGCTCTAAGAGAGCAGGAGTACAAGCCGAGTAGAAAGTCGTTCTGATGTCTGTTATGATTGCAAGCGGAGTCTGTTTCCCACCACGACTCCCACGCTGCATTTGCACATTTGCACCATTGTATGGCCACTTAGTAAATACTTCAAGAACCGACTCGTCTCAGTGATGTCAGCCTTTATTCGTACGAGGACATGAATCAGCTGGGCAGCAACGCCTTCCTAATTAAGGACCAGACATTCCAGGTGTTTGCCCTTAAATAGTTATCCTTAATGCGTTTGCCGAGGTCGTCAACAAAAGAGGGGTTCCGCCTCTCAGGCTGTTTTTGACTGTTCATTGGGGGCGGTTTTTACGAAGAGGGTCTCATACTCAGCGCACAACCCTCTGGAGGGTTGGTATGTCTTCAAACGGGTGATCTTTGGCAACCCACAGGATACTTAGTCAAAGGTCGAAAGTGGTAAGCTGCTTGAGTCATCCTCTACAAATGACTGTTTCTGGCTACTCCCAAGTGAATGGCAATCAGAGAACTTTCCTCACATGCGTGAACTTCTACACATGACTCCATTTTCTGGGAGACCACTATGGGGGCCTAATTCTACTTCTAACACGTGTTTTTGAGCAAGCTACCTCTAATGCTTGCCAGGAAGATTCCGTGAATCGTTTAACGAGGATGACCTCTTTGGAATCCTAGGTATACGTTTTTCCAGTTCGTGCGAGAGTTCATTTTCCTATGATTCCTGAAATTGTTGACTTTGGCCACACCTTCTTCAATTATACATTCCATGTATCTGTGATCGGAAAAGGAGTATTCATTGAGAACTCTCCAATGCGGCTCTTTATTTACCTGTTCTTCCACCACAAGTGATATCCAACACTTCTTGTCGGTTTCTTGTGATAAACGTTGGCACAACATGCTAAGCCGTTTGCACAACAGTAGCTTAGTGCCTAGTGAGTAATTAAAGAGACACTCACCTTTATCATTGCTTTCTCAAGTCGCTCAGAAAAAAGTGTTGAGAGTCCGTCGACAATCTATGCCTTTGACATCGCTAGAATACTTCATAGAATCTTCCTCGACTTCACCCATCTCGTTTTTCGATGTTAGGTGTGCCGCATCCGTGCGTTGTCGTTAGTTATTCTCACCGTCATCTGTGTATGACGACCGCGGACCCGAATTGCTTAGTAGCACCTTCAGAGCCACGTTTGTCAGCGCAGCCATTTCCATTGGGATTCCAAAGATAATGTGGTTCCGGGCTACATCAGAAAACGATTTTGTGGGAGTTATTTCCTTCCTCTTCGATCTCTTGGCTGAGAAATAAGCTTCTTCACCTGACCTCTGTCACTTATCTGCTTGGTTGTCACTTGGCTTAGCTTCAGCCTTCTTGCTTGCACCAGCTCTTGCGCCTAGACCAAGTTTTGCACGTTCTTGCACTAATGCCGTCTGTTTCAAGTTCGTTGCAAACGCTTCCTTCTTTCCCTCCGTCTTTTCGACTGTTCAGTAGTTTTATCCTTAATATCGTCTCCGAGGAGACTTAACACCATCTACTTATCAGAAATGGAAATGTATTACATTATTACAGCTGATTTAGACACTAAAAAGAAAAAAAAATGTAAACAAACAAATTAATTAAACGCAATAAATCTGAATTTACCTGAAAATTGACTTCTCAAATAAAAACATGCTCCAAGTATTTCCATTATATGGAAAATATTTGAAAGAAGACGGTTTTAAATACAAAATTCTGTATAACAATGTTTTCTTTCAATAAATTTTATGTGATGTGAGTTCTTGAATGGCAAAAACATTTGTTTTATCATCTGTCCATAGGGTTAAATTAGTGAATATATTAAATATAATCTAATCACTTAAAATATTTGGTGGGAATATGGTATAAATAATGTTTGTTTAAAATTTTTGCTAAATTTGTTATTTATACCTACACACACGTACATCGGTACTGTTTATTATTTATTAAGTTCTATATATTTTCTAAGCTAAGATATTATGTTTGTTTAAATTTCCGCAGCTTCGATTTTTCTTTTCGAGTATTGCTTATAATTTCTCGAATATTTCGTAATATTTACTATTATTTAATTTCTATACCTTATTACATCTATTTTCCATTCAATTAACGAAAAAAATTCCAATTAAATTATTTATTTCTCCACTATTGATACCAAAGGTCTTCGTAAAATATTTTTAATGTTTTTGTTTAATATTCTTATATTTTTTAGTTCTGAGCACTTCAAATGGCAGTATATTTAAAAAATTTAAGGTAATTTCTTCGATTTATTTCTTTTTTTTTTCATTATTGCCATTAAGCTTTTTATTATTGCACTCTAAAACGCTTCCCTAGATTGCGTCATAAATCTTTTGTGTAGTTTTGAAATTACATTGCGTTTTTAGAAATGAAATTTTCTACGTAATTTTTTATTTCCAATTTTCTTTATAAAAGATTTTGTTTTATATTTCGCTGAGTGTAGTCACTGATGTTTCATTGTATACTAAAATGTTGCTTGTTTTACTAATAATTTCAGTTAATCTTTGAAATAAATAAATGCTGCTCGTGTCCTTTTGGTGCGATTAGTATAAGCTCTTGCTCGCATGTGCCTTGCATTTTAAAGTTATCGTACGCAGGGCTTTGAATGAGCCAGGAATACATTTGGGGTGATTCTACAAGCTTTCATTACCTTTAAAAAGGAAAATGTTTATTGAATTGATGTAGCCGAAACACAACACCCTTTGATATCGCAAACAACAGAAACTTGTCACGTTCTGCAAAAGATGTAGTGGCAATGCCATTCTAAGGTGGCATCAGTTTTGGATATCGTTCAAGGTAATAATACAGATTCTAACGTACTATTGCAAGTTGTGAAACTTACTAATATCATCTTTGGAATTTTTTACATCTAACGGTTTTTTCTAACATTTTCAATTTATTCTGATCGAAGTCTGAACGACGCCCTCCAGAAAGCAACGATTATTTTAATTATTATTCAAAATGTAAGAAACACCACTTTTAATGAGAGCGCCTACCTTACGTCGTCAGATAGGAAATCAGCCAACAGTTTTGTTTCTCGTGTTCATTGAATAGGAACCAGAGCAAGAGGGATGGAAACCTTGTTTGCTTCTGTTGTCATTTCGAAGCGCACGCGCGTTATCCTACCAAGACAGTAGTCGACAAATTGCCAACTATACAACTCAATTCTCTCCGGCTAAATATCATCGAAGCCCCTCAAATCGAGGAAGAGATATTATACAATTATGCAAATGAACATCCTTTAGCTAACATTGGAGTGCAAAGCAGTGAAGACCAACCTGATTTTGCTAAATTCAATAGAAACGAGTACAGGCTTTTGGTTCTGAACTTTTTCGCTGTGACGTTAAAGCTTGGGGATTTGGAATAAACGCCATGTTAGGTTATCTTCAAGCCCCTGAAAATGGGCCTAAGCTAATGAAGTTCACATTGATGGGGACCAGCCAGCTTCATTACAACTCAACCCCGACGAAAGCATTGCTCAAATTCACCAATCTTTCTTGAATGCCCTTAAGGGGGAGCCTGCTTTAAACGCTTTAAGAAATCGATTTTGTGAGGAAAAAAATAATATACTTAAACATCATTCACAAATTTTTTGCATACGAAATCTTTGATAGTCTGCCTTTGGGAAGCAATTGTCTGATGTATCTCGCATGTGCATTTGTCGGACGGTGGACAGGATGCAGGTCGCAACTTTTATTGGAAACAAAAAATTCAAAGAGATTAATATTTTTAATAATTTATCTTCTAGTTAAACTAAGAAAGTTCCAAAAAAAAATTGTAAAAATTTTTAAAATTGAAAAAAGTGGTTTTTGACCAAAAAAAATTTACTTTATGTTGTTTAAAAATATGTTCAAACTTGACTTTTCTTAGTTTTTTCTTAGTTTAAATAGAAGATAATGTAATGCCAAAGATAATAAACTTTGCCCCAATTCCATATGACGTTTAGTTTTTTTTTCAATCTAAATGAATAAGCGAGAAATCGCACGTCCAAGTTTTCGCTTTCTGCCGAAGCGCTAATATATCTGCTCCGCGCTCGTCACTATTTCCTTTCTAGGAATTCGAAATATTTTCGAACTCCCATCTATAACTTTGGGGACATGTTCCTAGATATTTTTTAAAAAGAGTTTAAAAAAATTCGATTTTTTCGAGTTTCTAAAGCAGGCTCCCCCTTAAAGAGTAAGATACTTGGTAATTCACGTGCGTCACCAAAAGGTGGAGACGAGAACCTTTTGGGGTCGAAATTTAGCGGGTGTCGCCTGGAAGCCGCAACTTCCTCAATTATCAAATTGGGTAAAAGAAAAACATTTATTCATAATTCTTCCTGTGTTGTTGACTGTTTTCATCTTTTGGATTCTAATCGTTAACAGTGGCTCTTGGAATGGAACTAATAGGATTTTCTTCCTCCGGATTTTTATTTAATTCAAGCTTCGCACTAATAACATTCCCGACTCGGTAGTCTTCGAACAACCTCTCGAGACAGTAGATGATTCGTCTATCTGTTTTTTTTTTTAAGCAGAAGGGAACATCGTAAGCCGGAGTGTGGGACTTTAATCCGTTAAACCTAACCTACTCCCGCTTCATGTCTCTCCTACGGTATCACTGGACAAAGTATTACTTCATGGGAGAGAAGAAGATATTTAAATCGCCTCTATTGCACGGACTGACTGACGCCTAATCTATTCTAAATGTCTAGATTTTTTCATAATTAGATTTGACGCTCTGCTGACAGCTTTCCACTTTACTTTGTACATAAGTGCAGTCAAATTTCCCACCGTGATACTACCTCCCAGAGTGCTTTTCAACTTTTCCCTTATACTTGAAAACCAAGGGTAATAAAAGAACACGTATACGTCGGACAGTACGGACTAAAGTCATGACGATATTTGAATAGGAGGCTTCTGAAGCAACCATGTCCACTGAGTATTTGAGTAAGGTGGAAATCCAGATCCTCATTCTGTCTACCTATCCATGAATGTATGTCCGAAATCAGTCAGTAAGTCCACCGTCCTTTGCATGAAGTTTGCCATATTTAAATGCTTTTAATACTCTCTTCTCTTTTTGCTGTAGTAGACGTCTCTGATGTCAATCGGCGCCATATTGGCTAATACCTCAGCAGCCTCATATGAAATGGTTCGGAAAGCACTTATCACGCGTATTGCTAAAAGCCTATGCACTGTGTTAATTGGTCTAGCATTTTATTTTATTTCTAGCGCCTGTATCCTTTATCAGGATAACTGAACTTATTATCTTAGCTATTAAACATCGTAGGCTGGAACGCACACAGCCTTTATTTGCCATCATTCTAAAATATATAATGCGTTATATATGTATATTTTATTTGCATTACGTGTCGAATTTTCCAAGTGTTCCTTTAACTTGAGTCTTCAGTCCACTGCTACACCAAGGCACCAAGATTCAACTGCGGCTATGAAGTAAATATATATAAATAGATATAGGGTTATGTACATATGTATAAATTATTATGATGACGAGACGAGTCGTCTGTCCGTCTGTCAACCCATAACTTGATGAAAAATTAAGATATAATAAAATATAGTATACACTTGTTTCTTGGTAAAAAAGGAGAATGAGTTCGTAGATGGAGCAGACCACAGACGCGCCCACAAAATGTCAAACGAACCAATAAATTAAGCTCAGACAAATATTTTAAGGACTACAATGGGCTTTAAAGAAGCCGATGTTTAAAATAGTGCCTCTGAGATTTGTCAGTTTATAACCAAAAATTGTGCAAATTACAAATCAAACCAAAACTGTTCAAGCTCCTAAGCACTGAATAAGTTGATCCCATTGCCTATAGTTGTATATATATTACATTGTTATAGTTAATATCAGTTAGTGTGTGAGATATACAGGTAAAATTGAAATTCGGAGGAAATCATGTACCGATAATAGTATGTCTGTGTGTTAAAAATGGATTAAACCGGATCGATACTTTCCTTAGCCCTATATACCTTATATAAAGATTTTCGAACTTCCGGGTGACTTTATATCGTTTATATCGGTCAATATGTGTTTTATATTAATAAAATTGAGAGACCGTGCATCCGTAATTATGATTCCTCTATACCTTATGTTGGATTTTTTCCGATATGGAGAAGATTAGAAATTGATGTTTGGTGTAAATTTTTATGCCTGCTATAGCGTACGTAGGTTGCCTTTTATTGTTCGATATTCGAGAACCAAATATGAATCATCGAAAATCGCTCTAACGTTTTTCAAAATATTTTTTTATGATCTATACCTTTTGCATGAGCAAGAACCATTTGTCGAAGCACTTTTGTCACTCTGATTAAGTATCAAAAATACAGTTGTTTCAGTCTATGCACTATATGACAGTTTGAATTGTCGTGGTGAAGAATCTTCGGTGGTTGATTTTCCTGATTTCTTGAATGATAACTCCAAAAAAATTATTGTTCACCACTCAGATTATACTGTTTTGTTAGCGATCGAAAAATTGTGTGGGATAAAACTTGAACAATTTTTATACAGTCGAAATGTTAATGCAATATTGAATTTATGCTGGTCCCATTACTGCCTATAGCTGGCTAAATGTCATGATAAGTCGCATGATAATCTTACAATATCAATTTGTGCACTGCATAAATAGCTTCCCCCGAAATTCCTCATGGTGTGATCTACGACCTCGATTGGATTCACCATAACATCCTATAAACATTGTTTTTTAATGGAGCTTCATCGCCAATAACTTAATTAAGTTCATCGATGCACTGTTGCTGAGGTAACCTATGTCAAACTATACGTTGTAAAAGATTAGTTCCATTTTTTGGTCGAAATTAATATTTTAAATAACTGTAAACAATACAAATAGCGTTCGTGTGTCTAAACGTTTTGAGTATGTATAATATCAAACATGTCAAACTTTTCGATAAAGCTGTGAATCGTCAGATTGCAACAATGAGCTTGCCAACTCCTGAAATATAAAAAGTCTATAACTGGAGGTACCGGAGAATTGGCCACAATTTTAATATAATAGTGCGGTAGTCGCACTATGTATTTTAAATGATTTCGAACAAATTGTGAAAATATTACAAAAAATGTCATTTTTTTAATTTATATGACAGGTCATAGGCCCACTTAATTTCAATGTTGTAATATTTTGTTTATGCCTGATATGTATATACATCAGTATAACTAGCTCAATTCAATATTCTCATTATATTAGATCTGTGGAAATGTACTTATATTTAAAAGATATCCGTTCTTCCATTAACATATGATTTAGATGTTTTTAAACTATCCATATTAGAATGATCCCAAATTATACAAATAACTATTTTCCTCAAATCTTGTAATATTGGTAAAGTTGACCATGGGAGAAGTTTGACTTTTCTAAAAGTAACCGTGTTATATGTATTGACTTGTGCTTTGTTAATGTGGCTTTGGTAGGATCTTTTTTTCTGAGGTAGAGTCTCCAAACCTCCATTGTTGCGGACGGCATGCCTATCCTGACTTGAGGAGAGCAATACGCTTACGTACTAAACCCTTAACTCCGTCGTCGTTGCTTGTATTCGCTGCACGAAACTGCCGTTAGACGTTACATCTTGAGGGTAAGCTTAGCCATTCGGCTCGTCACTCGCACCTTTGTGACCTACTCTTCGTCCATTCTTCTACTTTCGCTACGTTCGACCCTTTGCCAATTTCTCTAAATTAGGTCCTTCAATTCCAAGCCTCAGGCGGGAAAATACGATGTACAGCACATTACTTCGTAAATTTCGTCCACAAAAATGCCTCCTGGTACTCTTAGCAGAATATATTAACTATTCCCAAGATTGTCTTTTGAGAGTACAATTATTTATATAATAATGGCTTGTCGTGGAAAGCTTTCCCTCCACATGCCCATATGGCAGCTTTTTTCATGCCGTCGGAGATTCATGTCGTGTCGTTTAAGATTTTAGACTGCTATACTCACCACATCAACTTTCTGCTCGTTCTCCTATCGTCGAAGGACTCGCACGCTTACGTTACTGTCTGTATTCGAGATGCCTTCTCCGATTTTTATCCTGCCCCTATCCTGCTTATAACCCAACATATTACTGCATCCAGCGGTTCATGCAATATGTTTTCTGATGGTTACGTTTACCGTACATGTCCTTCTCTACTAGGCTCCTTTATATAGAATTTCAAGTTTTGCAGAAAAAGTTTTAGGTTACGATACTCGCGTTCTCTAGGCCTTGTCTCCATTTTTACTTAAGTATTCCTTCCTTGACATACGGACGGGCGGAGAGATATTCGATTCAGGATATTGTTTCAACAATTCTCCTAATCTGACCAAAATTATATCTATTTTTCATAAGACGCCACCAGTTTAAATCCATCATGTATTATAACTCAACCTTCACCTTTTTCTCAAAGTGAGTTGCATAGATTATAATTGGTTTATCTAACTTATCCGTTTCAATTTTGAGATAACAAAGAAGTTCTTACCTCTTTTCTAGCATTGCATTTTTCCTACATCGATAAATTTGTGATAGAGACACGACAAATTTATACAGAATTTTTAACCAAATTTCTAGTTTTGTAAAACATGTTGCTGAAAATCAAAGTGGTATAATATTGTAAAGATAATTTAATTTTATTTCTTTTATGACATCGTCATGATTTATTTAGAAAAATTACAGAGTAATTATTGCAAAACCTTTCCACAGTGCACGGGTTGCCATGGCACATCAACAAAAATGCAAAAAATCTGGTACTGCCACTTTACTTCTTTAAGACTTATGTAAATCTAAGGAATGTGTCAAAATAATTACAGCCCTGAGCCTGCTACCACATTATATATTGCTTACATGCCTCCAACATTTCACTGTTTTTTTATTTATAAAGTTTTTTTCTACAATATCCTTCGTGTTTATTAATTAAAAATGGTTTATTTACCATTTATAAATAAAAGTTACTGAGCAAGGTATTTATTTAAAAGCGGCTTCTTTATTTATAAAATAACAAAACTCGTTAAAATTGTATTGATTTTTGTTTCTTTTTAAATACATATACGAGAGTTTGACACTAAGTATTATTTGTTTCATTTAAAGTGGCAATTTGTGATGTGTAATCCTGCAATCTTGCAAGACTTGGAGAATTTGAAATGAAACTAAAACAAGCGAAACAATCAAATTAATAATTAATTGTAAAAAATTACTTTTTTTATATATATTACAGCCAGAAAATCTTCTTTACTACAGTCCTAATAATGACAGTAAAATAATGATTAGTGATTTCGGATTGTCGAAGATGGAAGACTCCGGTATTATGGCAACCGCATGTGGTACACCAGGTTACGTAGCGCCCGAAGTTTTGGCCCAGAAACCATATGGAAAAGCGGTTGATGTATGGAGCATAGGAGTTATTTCTTACATATTACTCTGTGGTTACCCACCATTCTACGATGAAAATGACGCAAATCTTTTCGCCCAGATCTTAAAAGGTTAGTTTAAAATACCAATTTAATTTTTTATATTATTATAACACCAAACGAAGTTCAGGAAGTTAAATATTTTTGTTTTTATTTTATTTATTTATTTAAAAGAGAACTAATTATAAATAATTAATCCACTTGTACGAATCAGCACTGGCTACCAGGGCCTTCGGCTCTTAATACTAAAATTATGGTGAAAAGAAAATATTTAGTAAGGTTATTTAGTTGTATGTGGTGTTATATGTCTTTGATGTAACACAATTTAAGAAATTTATTAATGGCACTGATGTTATCGCTATTTGTACTTTGAGAAGGTCGGAAGGTCTCTTATTCCCAAAGGTTGCTTTCCTTAATAAATGCAGTGCAGGACATTCATCGATGAGGTGAATGACTGATTGGGTGGGAGCGTTGCAATGGTGACATCTTGGTTGATCGGTACCGTTAAGAATATGGCTGTGAGTTATTGTAGTGTGGCCTAAGACGAGTGAACGTCTTGATGTTGTGGCATGAGCAGTCCGATGGGTAGATAGGTTTTACACCAGTTGGGTTTTGATCTCTATAGTGATGTTGGTAGCTAGTCCAATCTCGGAGATGCATATGATGGCAGTATTTTTTTTATATGTTCTTTGATGTCTTTAGTAACAAAGTGAGGAAAGAACACCAACGGCTCTCTATTACCTTCTTTTGCATATTTATCTGCTGTCTCATTGCCTTTTATACCATCATGCCTTGGTACCCACATTATTTTTATGCTGTTTTCATGATGGATCATGATTTGCTGAGTTTTGAAGTGCATCAATGGAACCAATAGAACCGCTTCGGAAATTGCTGCAGCTTCTGCTGTAAAAACCGAGCAATATGTTGGCAAAGCACCGACAGTAATAGCGATACGCTGATCGTTTGACACTGCAAACGTGGTAGTAGTATCCGTTTTCGACCCGGTTTATAAGAATCAATAGCCTCGTTGAAGAGCAGGAAAAATTCGTTGGAACATGAGGGTGGACTGTTTGTTCGATGCATTCATCCTAGTTGTAGACGTCTCGAGGATGTTGAAAAAGGTTTTGCTCCTATTATGGAGAATCCTAGGTAGAAGCATCATGGTATTATATTCAGTTCTTTGCTGGATGCTCGGTAGGCCTGCTTCGGCTAAAACGGCTCTGATCGGAGAGGTGGGGAACGCGCGTATGCTTCTTCTTACTGCTGTGTGGTAAGGCGCTTGGATGCATGCGAGGTGGGAGTTTGCGCAGTGTCCATATATCGCGAGTCGAAAATCAATTTTTGATAACTTAATAATGTTAAGTCTAGATATTAAATTTATAGCGGGATTCTGTAACCAGTCTCTAGTCTCTATTTGAGACATTCTGTGGTAAAATCTCAATTTGTGACTAGTTACTATTCGCTAAACAGTCTCTAGCTTTAGTCACAAAATATTGCCTCAAATTTGAGACCTGGTAGTTAGCAAGTCA
>NW_017534613.1:14862-16480 GCF_001853355.1 Bactrocera latifrons
CAAGGGGTATATGTTAGAGTTTTGATTATTTACGCTGACAAAAATTTTACGATTCAGGAGGAAGGCTCTAACAAAACTGTAGATTTTGTCTCCAACGCACCAGCGCACAGTGGGAGAAATGGTCAATCTAGCGGCGCTTTAGCGAAATTTTTAAATTCAGAATTCTCCAAATTTTGTTTGTTTTATTGAACAAACCCTAACGGGGTCTTTTCTGTTTTCGGTTTTGTTTTGTTCCAAATATTCGTATATCTGTGAGCTTCCGAATTTAACACATGTTTTAGCAAGTGCAATAATTACTATTTACCTATTTTTAAGTGCAATTTTTATTGAACTGAAAAACTTAAATATAAAATTTTGCAATAAGATTTGTGACTTAATTATTATTATTTGGTATGTGTTAAATAAAAAACAAAGTCATTGTGGTCTGTTAATATATGTTTTAGATCTTTATAATGGAAAAAGAAATTGTCCCTTTTCAAAATGTTTTTATATGTACGTCTTGTCCAAAAATTGGCTGCAAGTATTGGAAAGTTACTGATTTTTTTCCTTTTTTAGATGCTATGGCAGAGTCTAAACGCACGCTTTTTTTAATATGGCACAGTGAACCAGAAGAAACAAAAACATTTCTAATGGTTGAAAATCATATATTTTCTAACGTCATTGATCGCTCAAAGTATAGTGAAGAGCAAACTCGCAAAATTCAAAAACAATTAAGAAATTTCATAAGCAAACTTGTAGAAAAGTGGAAAGAATGTCATAGGGTTATGTCAGTGTTCGAAGAGCGAAATAAGAAATGGTTGGATGAAAATATAATTTTTTCTATACAAAAACCGTTTCAGAGTGTACAATGAAAACTCAAGTTGTTAACGAAACACCTAACCAAGAGCTAATGGTAGCGGCAAGCGTAAGTCTTTACAAAGCTGGAAGAAGAAATGCTTCACAGGTTGTTTCAAAACTGTTTGAAGAATGTTCGACTGCTTCGAGAATGCTTAAGTATGTAAGCTCTGAACAAAAAACCCCAATTCCGTATACACCTGAGGAAGCTCTATCTCTTTATATAGATGGCGGATACTCAAAAAGGTCGTACAAAATAATGCAATATGGTGCCAACGAACGAAACTGCAATATTTAAATGGGGCTGTGACGGCAGCAGTTTTCACTCCACTTACCGTCAACGTTTTAGTGCTTCCGATTGTGAAATAACTGATGAGTATTTATTTGCTGTATGTGTTGTACCTTTACAAATTAAAAAAGGAGATGGCGTTCTATGGCAAAATAACAGGCTTTCTTCAACTAGGTTCTGCAGACCCATTAAAATAATTTTTGAAAAAGAGTCTGCGGAGTTAGTTAAGGTTGAGATACGAGTAGATAATATTAAAAGGCAAATTGTAAGCATTGTTCCGACAAAGTTGAGTTTTTTCGAAGTAGTACATGAATTTAATTTAACAATGATTGATGCGAAAGTTTTAAACACTTTAGCGGGCTCATCATCGCAGGCCTGTGAAATGTGTGGAGTAACACCCAAATTCATGAATAATCTAAATAATGTTCAATTGAGACAACCACAGGAGCACTTGTATGAGTACGGATTGTCAACACTCCATGCTTGGATACGGTG
>NW_017534613.1:16555-28366 GCF_001853355.1 Bactrocera latifrons
GCTTTGAGTGTATAATTCATATCGCCTATAGAATACCCATACAAAATTGACAAATTCGTGGAGAACATAAAGAAATCGCTCAGCAAACCAAAAGAAAGATTCACCTTGAGCTAAAAGAAAAAATGGGTATATTGGTGGACATTCCCACGAAAGTATCAGGCAATACAAACACTGGGAATACTGCAAGAATATTTTTCCAGCATCCAATTTTAGCCTCTACAGTAACTGGCGTAAAAGTAGAACTTATAAAAAGATTTRGTATAATTTTGCGTACTATGGCATGTGGGTATGCAGTTAACATAGAGGCTTTTTGCATATATGCTTGGAATACAGCAGAATTATTTGTTTCCGAATATCCTTTGTTTTATATGCCTCCATCTGTACATAAAATATTAATAAACGGAGCAGATATTATTGAAAAATTTTCGCTACCAATAAGAATGATGTCAGAAGAGGCACTTGAGGCAAGAAATGAAAATTTTCGCAGTTATAGACTGAACCATACGCGAAAAAACTGAAGGTTGAATACAATAGCAGACATAATACACACTCTTTTAGTTTCTTYAGATCCTATTATTACATCTAAGTCTAAAAGCACCTCCAAGTACTCCAAAAATCACATTGAAATAGATGATGAGGTCAAAAACCTTCTTTTACATATAAATGATCTACCTGACGGCAGTAATTCTGAGAGCTCCGACTCTGAATAGCTCTTTTTTCTAATAAAACATAAAAACATAATAATTAACACATATTTTTAGAATAAAGTAATGCATTTTTTCATTGTATTTAAGAAGCTATTAAGGAAGCGCCGCTAGATTGACCATTTCTCCCACTGTGCAGCGTTCTAATTCTCGTAAAACTATATGTGTACCAATTCTGTCGAAAGCCTTTTCAAAATCTAGACTAAGGACGGACAGCTGGTTTCTTGCCGAGAGCGTTGTCGAAGCACAGTGTTCTAAATACAGAAGTGGGTCGATGACACCGAGATGTGTTTGAAATGCGAACTGGTTAGAGCTTATCAACCCTTTTTTCTTGGCGTACCACACAATTCTCACGGATATAATTTTTTCAAGCACCTTAGATATACAGGGTATTAGGGATATAAATCTAAAGTTGGGGACGGAAGGGCTGTTTTTGTTAGGTTTGGGACTAGGTATAACAGCAGCTTTTTCCAATCTTGTGGAAGGGTGCCTTTATCAAAAATTCTGTTATACAAGGATAGGAGTCGGAGTTTAAGGGTATAAGGAAGGTTTTTGAGGAGGGAGTAGAGTATTCTATTCGGGCCTGGAGAGCTACCCGACATAGTAGAAATTGTCGAGTCGAATTCGTGAAGTGAGATTGCTGATTCGATTAGAGAAGCTGTAGGGCAAGGTGACGGGTTGTGATAAGTTTTAGGCATAATTATATTACTGAGAGAGTTGAAATCCATCTGGAAATTAGAATTATGAGAAGCATTAGACCATGAACTTGCAAAGTGTTCAGCAATCTCTTTGGGGTCATAGATAGGGCCTTGTATAGAGTGGATAAAATCAATTTTATGGCGGTTAGATGCGCCCGATAGAGGTTGGCTTTATGTTAGCTGTAAATTTTACAAACGATTGTCTTTTTGCATTTTTTAATTCCTTTCGAAAAGTGGCATTGGCTTTTTTGTATTGCATTAAGTTGTTGATTGTTCGGTTGTGTTTGTAGGTAGCCCATAACGTTTGTTTTCTATTCCTTAACACAAATAACATTTTAGACCAATATGGAAGCTTTGTGGAAAACTGTTTAGTATTAGTTTGGGGAATGGCTAAGTGTCCAGCTGAGAGTATAACAGATTTTATTGTGGATGCTTCCGCGTTTATGTTGCTAGMTATAGCTTTTTCTAGAATAAAAGAGGAGATAAGTGAACAACACTTAGCCCAATCAGCTTTCTCAGTCAAGAATTTTGCTCTCGGTTTAATGATATATAAAATGGAAGTAGACAGGGTGGTTACGATGGGGAAATGGTCACTATTATGTAAATCTTTTAATGTCAGGGACAAAAGTTTAGGAGCAATTGAGGCCGATGAAAGGACAATGTCTACGTGGGTGAACGAATTATGTGTGGAGAAGTGCCCCTCATTTAGAACGACAATGCTTTTGGCAAGTATGGCGTCTTCTAACTCCTGACCTCTGCGGTTTGTAGAACCAGAGCCCCAAAGAGGGCTCCAGGCGTTGAACTCGCCCAAAATTATAGATGGTATAGAAAAGGAATCGGCGATCTTTATGATTTCTCTGGAGTTAAAATTTTGGTGCGGTAGTATGTGGCACGTAATTACCGAAAATTTAAAGCCTATGTCGATTTCCACTGCTAGGGTGGCTATGTTGGAGGAAATAGAAATTTGTTTATGTATAACAGATTTTTTTATAAATATGGCTATTCCTTGTTTAGCTGTTTTATTGCGGGGGAGATTATAAAAATAACCTAGGTAGTTGTTGGGAGTGTAAGCTGATTTATTAACGGGGAGGTGTGTTTCTTGTAATCCGATAATGTGTGGTGAAAATTGATTGATAAGGAGATTAAGGTCAGCGTAGTTGTTAAATAGACCTTTCAAATTCCCGTGAAGAATACGCATAGTCTATTCAGAACTGAGAGTATCTATTTGTGCGGAGGGTGAGTGGGAGGTTGAGTTATTATGGTAAGTAATAAAGTTGGAAATGAGTGGGATCGTTGAAGTGTAGTCGAGAGTCGTCGTGGAAGAGTCATCGACTGCCGTTGWGGTTGGTAATGAGTTTAATKARTAAATGTTGTTTGTTGAGTTTGGTGAATTTGTTTCTTTTGGCTTTGGTTCTATGTTATTATTTGAGTTGAGAGAGGGAGTAACTGTGTGAATTTCAGGTTGGGTTGTTGTTTTCTTGTTATTGTCGTTGTCTTTGTTGGTTGAGTTGTTTAATATGTTAGAGAATGAGGGAGATGAAAAAGTAAAAGTTGGTGGAGTTTGCAATATATGTATGTTTACTGCTTCGCGATATGAGCATTTGTTGTCTGTTTGGATAGTGATTATTTATTTTATTTCTTCAAATTTCGGGCATTCTTTACTGGAAGATGAGTGATTGCCTGAGCAATTTACGCAAAAAGAACGGGTGCATAACGGAGGGTGGGGTGGCAAAGCCTTTCCTTTGCTAGAGTTCAGATTTTTGTGTAAGTCAATTTTGACGTTGCAAACTCCTAATAGTTGTTTTGTAGACGGGAACTTTTTGGCGATAATTTTGTTTTTCACAAGAAGAAGTAGGTTTCCGTCCCTTAGCTCGCTGATTTTTATTATTTCAGAGCTTATGTTTAATAAAGTTTTGTGGATTGCGAAACAGGAGTATTTGTTTAGAGGTTTATTCGTGTCTGTCGCACTTACCACCAAATATTTGGGATGGTCTTTTGCTTTTGGTGGTAGAGTGGGGAAGAGGTCAAATTTTGTCGCTTCGGTTTTTTTTCTTTTTGGTTCTGGACTAGAATCTAACAGGGCGAACCTATTATTTCCCAGTTGGGTCCCACCAGGGGACATTTTGAAAAAATTTTACCTTTGGAGCTGACTGTATTGAGAAGTTAGAAAAATCACTATCGAAAGAAGAAAAAGTAAATTGCAAAACACCTGAAACGAATTTGCTCGTAGGCGCGCTGTACAAAGTAGACACCGAAAACACTGAGAGAACAACCGTATGCGTCGARTGGCAGTCGATGACTGACAAAAAATATATACTGACAGAAACAGATCCTTCATATCTGTTTGAAAACGAAGACTATTTCTTCCATGTAACAAACCTTACAAAAATGCTACAACCCTATTACAAAATTAAAGAAATGCTCGAAGCAACACAAACAGATCCTACGGAGTATGTCCTAAACAATAGGATAGAAATATTAAAAAGCCAGTTGCTACAAAAACGAAGAACTAGAAGTATGGACTTCCTAGGTTCAGCATTAAAATTTATCACAGGAGTACCAGATCATGACGATCTRGTAGAAATAAAAACAGCACTAAATGATATTATAGAAAACAATAACCAGCAAAGAACGATAAATTCAAACTTTGAGAAACTAATAGGTAAATTTAATCCGCAAACTTTAAAATCAAAACATCTTCTCGAAGAAACTCATAAAGAATTATTAGACCTAATCACAACTATTATCTTAGGAAAAAATGAAAACTTTTACTCAGCTGCAATAAATACAGAAGAAATTATGAAAAAGGAACATATCAATATACCAATAAAAGATATCCTAGAATAAGCAACAATACATATTTGTAAAGTAGCTGAAACATTTGCAGCAATTTATAAATACAATAATACAAGAAAAATGTGAAACATATGATGTAACATCCATGTCATACTTGCACAGTAAACTTTATCTAGACAATATTATAAAGCTCTTGACCGATGCTACGGCTGCTACTATGCTGGTCTCTTTCGACCAATTCAGCAATTTTATCGCAATTTTCGACGACAGGCCTTCCGGAGCGTGGCGCATCTTCGACCACCTCTACACCAGAACGAAAACGTTGAAACCATCGTTGTGCGGTGGAAATCGAAACTGTATCGGGTCCATAAACTGCACAAATTTTATTGGCGGCTTAAGATGCATTTTTGCCTTTATCGTAGTAGTACTGCGACGCTATAACTCACGAACGACTTAAAAGAAACGACAATCAACACGTGTTAGCGCGAGAAGTGAGCTTTCCAAAATGGTATAGCATGACCGATGCGACGAATATGCCGCAAGAATTTTTTGACAACAATATCATATTGTAATGATAAACCACARAGAGTAAAAAACTGTAAAAATAATCTAAGTAAATACAGTTGTAAAAAGAATAAACCCGACCAATGTATAATACCTTTAATATGCAATAATGAAGCTCACTGTAATGTAATAGAAGAAAACAATATATCGATAATTGAAATAATTCACGGTAACATAATACTCAGTGGAGAACATGTAATAAACAATCAAACCATTTCAGGAACTAATCTTATACAAATCATACACTCTGTAACAATCGATGGAAAAATATAAAAGAATAAAGAGGAACAAATAAAGAAATACATTAAAGCTCAGGGAAATGAAAAAATTAATATATTAGAACTACTTCAATCAGACAATGAATACGAATTTAATAACATACATTACATAAGCTAGTTATTCCATTCGAAGAACATCCTGTACGAAGCATATTATGTATTATTGTAACTTTCATAATAATAATATTAATCATTTACACTATTTTCAAATTGTATTCACTCTAACAACTTAAGACAACAAAATCAGATGCAGTATGAAGCTGTACTAAGACATCACGGGATGGAACACTTAATGAAGCAGTCAGGGACGACTTCTCTTTAAAGGAGGGGAGAGTTAATATCTATAGCATTAACCTTAACATCATGCTACACATTGCATAGCAACAACGCTCACCCAAAGGTTGCAATCACGCAGTAACCACGTGTTTAGGTACAAAGTCCAAACAATATCACACCATATGCCACTCAACAATAATCTATATGTAAAGTAAACATATAAATACTACTATATTAAGTAACAGGTCTTTTATTGTATAAGCAGCCATAGAGCTCAGACGTACTGTTTAAATATATTAAATAACGGAACGTTCTGATACTAACATTCGTGTGAGTACAGAACTAAAAAATATATTTTAATTTTAAGTTTATTTTCGATTATATTGAATCAGGAAATAATAATTACCACGACCGTTTTTGCTTGATATTGTCGTATGTGATCCATTTTTCCTCGCCAGTCACCAACCGCTTCAAAAATGGGTCGAGTTCGTTTAGTTTCAGCAGCATATCGTATGCGTTGATTTGGTCCAGAAGTTTTTTTTGCGTCAAATCATGCGGCACCCAAACATCAAGCTTTTTTGTGTATCCAGCTTTCTGCAGATGGTTTGAAATGGTTTGGTGACTAACTTCCATCTTTTGGGCGATGTCACGAGATGCCACATGCCGATCTAACACGATGTTTTCCATGATTTGATCGGTATTCGTCGTAACAAGTTTTACGCCGGGTGGCTTATTCATGGTGTCGTTTTCACCCGCTCTGAATCGTCGAAATCATTCGTCCGCAGTTCGAAGTGATGGAGTACCATCCCCAAAACAACAGCAATCTCACGGAACATTTCTCTACCGGATTTGCCTTTAATGTAGGAAACTTTAAAATAGCGCGAATTTCGGCGTTAGTGAACTCCATGTTTATACGTGTATAACTGTTGAACGCAATATCCAAACTATATATGCATAGCGTCGTTTTGTAGGTTATGTCAAGACCTTTCAAAGATGTATAGTATTGGCAGATACGAGCTCTGTAGCGCTTTATACATAACCGCGAAATTCAAAAGACAAAAAGGCAGAAGGGAGATATTTAACAATCTAATATATGATATTGAGATTTATCAGGGGAATATCAAAAAAAAAACTCCACTTGACAAAAATTTTGCAGCAACATTGATTTTGGGCTACAGGCACGATTCGGAGTAATAGTTTGCCCATTCTATCCACGTCGTCGAATGAAGATGTGCTCGACGAATCTGGGCCTTTTTTGAAGTAGAAAACAAATCGTATGATAAAAACGGCATCGGAAAGTTGAAGGGTCGCTGTATCTATCATTGTATTGCCTTTGAAAGGATTTATAGTGTTGGACAAAATTCATAGACTCGAGTCTCATACATATTCCGTCATTACTTTATATAGCATTAGAAGAATAATTTCTTTGCAAAAGAAAGATCACATATTCTGTATTAAGAAACAATGCAATTTTATTTTTCAACTTTTATGAATTATAACAGAAGGGGAAAAAGTAAAAAACTCGTGCGATATAACTCATTGGACATTGTCTAAATATGAAAATAAATTACTTTTAAATTAATATTTTACTGAGTAGCCATTATTTTTTTGATTGCAACACATCGTTTAGGCATAGATGAAATTAAATTACCAACATTCGTGTCATTTATTCCATTCCAGGCTTCTATTAAGGCATCAAATAGCTTGTTTTTATTACCGTGGACCTGTTCCCTGTTAATTTGCCTGTTGACAATTTCCCATAAGTTTTCAATCATTTTCATGTCAGGAGACTGGTCGAACCATTTCATAATATAAACTTATTATTCCAAAAACTAATCCTTCATAACTTTGAGGGTGTGTCTGGGATCATTGTCATGTTGAAACTGCCAATCTGGCGGCATTTTTTGGATAGCGTGAGGTAACATTTGGGTTTGCAGTATATTTTTATATTGGAACCCATCAAACCCAGGGAACATGTTATTCTGTAAATAGGTCCTTCTCTCTGACTAGAAAAGCATCCCCAAACCATTATGTTACCCCCACCATGCTCTTCTGAACCCTGCAAAAATCGACGGTATAAACGCTTTCCTGTTGGTCTTCGTACACCTGTCATTCCATCTGAGTTCTGCAAATTAAATTTGGACTTATCTGAAACAATATCGACTTCTATTGCTTTACAGACCAATTAACATGCAGTTTCGCAAATTCCAAACGTGCTAACCGATTTGTTTGCAAATGTATGGTTTTTTTGCAGCACGGAACCTAAAAAGTTTAGCATCAACGGTGTGTCGTTGTATTGAACGAGTACTCACTTTTTTGCTGATATCTTTAGATACTTTTTAAAATCGCGCATCATTCGCAAGTCATCCTTCACCGTATTGACTCTAGGTTGAGTTTCTGGCAAAATGATTATTTAATGCAAATTCTTTGCTCAACAAATTTCGACATCGCAAAAAACGAAAAACTCACTTTTAGCAGCTCACAAAACGACACGTATCTCAAACACTAATGAATAKTTTGACATGAAATATGACATAAATGTGACTGACAGTACTACCAACCTAAAAATAAAATAGTTCTCCAAATCCTTCGAGTATATAAAAAGTTATGGCGAAATATGTGTGAGACACGAGTTAGTCCAATGAGCTTTGTCCGACACTGTATGCTGAATAAAAAAACGATTTTTTCCAAAACAAAGTTGTTTTACTATGGTAAGCTGGAAACTTTAAAATTGACCTGTTACTTATGCCAGCCACTGTATGTACATATATTGAGTTATAAAACTCATAAGAAATAAAAAATTTTTCAAAAATAATCAAACTTTAACTGTTATTATCTTTTAAACTGTTGGGTTTACGAAGAAATCGTACAGACCTTTTTTGTAGAAAATTCAATTTCCTACAAAATCTAAGGAACAAGATATTTTTTCAAGTAGTTGGAAGCGAGATATAAAACTTTCCTTATGATAATAAGATAAAATAGAAAATTGTAAGTAGAAGGACCTTCCCGTTACAATTAAGAACTCATCCTTAGAGAGGCTTCCTTAGAGGTGTCTAGGAACCTATTTTTTAGAGTACCAAACGAAAAACGATATCTACATATATGTTTCTATTACTTTACTTACTGCAAACTATATATATTAAGCAAAAATTCAGATCCTGATCTCAACTAAGATACTTTAAAAAATGTCTCATTTTCAAACATCGACATTGTATGTTTCTATTTTAAATTTAAATTGAAATACTTCCATCCTACAATCAATATAAGTATGTATGTATGTACTAAAAAGTTTCTTACCTCCTTAGTACCCGAATTTCATTTTCAAGTGATTCTTCTTTTCCTTTTAACGCCTTTTTATCGATAATCTTAACTGCGAAATGGTCATCAGGATTCTCTTTGCTTTCAGCCAGGCGTACTTCAGAAAAAGCTCCTCTAAAAATAGAGTCAAGAAATTTTTTATCGTTTAGTTAACAACGTACTACATCAATTTTATAATATACACATTAACAAGTAAGGAAGTTCGGGTGCACCCGAATATTGCAAGTTGGAAAAATCAATGCCAGAGAAATATCTTAAGGTGTAAATGGTCAACCAGAGGATCGGAATCCAATCCATATAATTATCTACATATATGTATAAAAAGTAATACCACCTTTGGTTGCATTTTATAACTTAAAAACGGTCTCACCTATCCAAACTAAATATGCAGGCTTTATTTGAAGTATTTAGTAGATGTTTTAGTGGTTCCTCATTTATAACATGTTGGCAATAAATGAATGAATTTAATAAGAGTTAAGGGGGATTTTCGTATCAATGTTTAATATGGGGATTGTCAAATTGTTATGTTGCCATGCCATTCATGAGGTCATTTCATTTCGGAAATGCTTCAATTAAAGCAAATTGTCAGCGGTAATTATGGCTTTGTGTTTAAATGTTTAAAACATATTGTTGAGTACATTCATACAAACGGTGAGACGTAAATTGTTCATGTATGATGAAATGATGCGTGTTGTTTTAATTAAAACCATCAGATTGATTATAGTATGAACCGATACATAGGAATGATGGACGCAATTCGTTCACATTGTTATCCGGCTAAATTTCAAAAGCGTCGAAGCCTTTTTTGAGCCATGTTTAAAACGCTACAAAAATTATTATACTCTTCAATCTTGTTGCTGTTGGCAGTGAAAAGTTTTTGATAAGTTTGATTAAAGCTGCGATCTTAACTATTAAATCAAAAAAAGTTTTTTGATACCGTGTATCCGCGTATATTATTCCATCTATATGCCGTTTCACATCAAACGATTACAATTAAGTTTTAAGAAATCAAACACCAATTATTTCACTCTATACCTAGGAAAGCACGTACCGGGCAGGTAGTATACACTATATAACTCACTGACCGACTTATTCGGCATAACATCTGTTATACAAGATGGGTTCCAAAGTAGACTTTTTGAATCTAGCGTCCCCTGTTGGCGCCATCTATATGTCGACTGTTGCGTTAGAATCTGCTATCTTTAGCGATTGTCCAGAGAGAATATCATGTCATTTTCATCATTCGTTGGAAGTGAAGTTATTGCGTTTTATGTGTCAGTATTTTTGTGCGAAAATGAGTTTCAAACAAAGAGCCAACATTAAATTTTGTTTTCAAATTGGGAAAATTTTTATCGAAACAACTTTAGGACGATGATTGCCTGTCCCGCAGCAGAGTGCACGAATGGTTTCAACGTTTTCAAAGTGGTCATCAAAACATAAATAACGATCAACATGTGGGCCAATCAATATCCATGATCAAAGGAAACTCCATCGAAACTGTGCGTGAATTCATCAAAAATTTGCCGAAATCATCATTGAAATTCAAAATAAATTGATTTTGCCGAAAAAACCATTTGTTCCCTTTTGTCCAGTTTACTTTGGAACGCATCTAGTATCAACCCGTTTTTATACCATAAATAACCCTAAATCTATTTCGAATATACTTTGAAGTGATTTTTAATCATGCGTCTTTTTCCATTTTCAATCTTCTCTTTAAGCTTAATACGAATTTAAAGTAAAGTGGCTTCATCCTAAAAAATCGCCGAATGCATGGAGGGCAGCTTTAAACATTTTTAACATTCCAAATTCATCCTATAATAAAATTACAATTTTAAAATTATGGAAAAGTATAAGCGTAATATAAATATATAATTTACAATAACAAGCAAATTTTTTAATTTTTTTAATACTGCATTGCACTTGGTAATTTTTTTAAGGTTTTATAGCTCAGCTTCTTAGAAAAATATATATTTCAGTTTAGTTCTAATATGTGTACAGCTTAGCGGACCGATGAATTTGTCCACTCATTCAAAAATATTTCATTTATACATATATATTTAATAGAAAGTAGCCCGAAAACTGTATATACTGTTTTTATGCTTTTTTATACTAAATAAAGTTAGCATACAATACCCGTCCGTAGAATTACGCACGGGGAGCATATTCAAAATATTTGATTTTTTTTAATTTAATATTGAATGTTTTTAATTTGTGTTGAAAGTTACTAATTCAAAACCCGGGTGGCAAATTCGGTTAAAAATATTCGGCTTAGAATATTTTCGCTCAACAAACTTGGTTGTTGTGGCATAAGTAGTTTAGTAGATATGTTCATTGAACTCATTTGGAAGTGGGGCCACGCCCACTTATTGAAAAAGTTTTGCAAACAGGTGCGCCTTTCTACTGCGATCCCCTGTACCAAATTACAGTTTTATATCTTAAATTAGTGCTTAGTTATTTCATTTTATATGTATGCTTTCAGTTAATAGCGATTTGTGGGCGTGGCCGTGCCCATCTACTAACTCATAATTTTTTTTGAACAAAACTATTATACTCTGTAGTAACAGGTTGCAAGAGTATAACAAACGCTTCGATTTATTATAATTGTTTTTCATTCATTTCACTCACTATCTGAATGGGAAACTTGAAGGCAACCTTTTTCTTTGTAAAACACTGATTCTTAAGAAGAGAAAAAAAATATACATAAATGTGTTAAAATCGAGATCTTCTTAGAAGCTTCGACAGAGCAAGGACAAAAATTACGAGATTACTTCATTTGTTTCAGCTGTTTTAAATAATTTTTTCTAATGCTAATAATTTTTTTCTGGTGTAAAAATACTCCAGTTAAATACAAAGTTTTGTCTTGCTTTTTTTTTTAAATTCATTTATTTGATAAAATCGCACTTTTTGCGCTTTAATCGTCTCAACTGAAATGCTAAAAAAAAATTCTTAAACGGTCAAGCTTAGATGAGTATCTTCTTCTTCTTGATTGACGTAGACACCGCTTAGGCGATTATAGCCCAGTTAACAACAGGGCGCCAGTGGTTTCTTCTCTTCGCTACGTGGCGCCAATTAGATATTCTAAGTGAAGCCAGGTCCTTCTCCACTTGGTCCTTCCAACGGAGTGGAGGTCTTCCTCTTCCTCTGCTTCCCCCGGCGGGTACTGCGTCGAATACTTTC
>NW_017534613.1:36421-40899 GCF_001853355.1 Bactrocera latifrons
CGAAATGATTATGTATTTCGTTTTGTCGTTTATTTAGTTTAGGATCGGTTTCTCTTATGAGAAACCCATCATACCGACGTCCCAGAAACCTTGGTATCGATTCTCAATTAATTTCATTTGCTGGTGAAACCTTTCGCCATGCTCGTCACTTTCGTCTCCGAGATTTGCCGGAAAAAAACTTAAATGGGAATGCAGAAAACGAATTTTTAAAGACATATTTACGCCTGGAGAAAAAAGAAAATGTAAATAAGTTGTGAGAACTAAATATCTATGCAGAATTTAGTCCACACAACCCATAAAAGCTCATCCTATTGTTCACAATACAACGGGAAAACCACGCCACTTTTAGAAACACAAGAAGCTGAAACAACATGAATGCAGTAAACACACGCCACGCAAGCAATACAACGGGATAACCACGGAGACGGAGAAATCAGACAAGCAGACGAAACAACAACAAGCATGCATACGCAGAGGTAAAACCACGCCACTGCCAGCAACATACGCCATCCCAGCAACACACGCCATTCCAACGCAACATGTTGCGAATGATTTTTCCTTCTTTACAAGTGGGACGTATTATCCACACCAATTGTAAATTCAACTCTTTGCAGCCAATCCTTAATACAATAGTGGTCTTTACGAGCTCGGCTATCCCATTTGCAAAGAAAGCAGCAGTGTTTTGTGTAGCCACTTTCTAGACAGCATAACATTCCAACGACTTTAAGATCGGCACATATTTTCCAATCATGCTCTTCATATTTGATGAATTTTAACAATTTCTTCATTACCTCGTATGCTTCCTTCGTGTTTACTGCATGCGCGATCGGGATCGAGGGCTTTTTGTTGCCATTATGCAGTAATACGGCCTTCAAGCTCAGTTTATTGCTGTCTATGAACAATCGCCACGCCTGGGAATCATATGGTTGAACAAACTTTGAACAATCCTGGAATGTCTTTGCAATAGCATACATTGTCTTCCTTCCTATAGTGTTTGGCAAATGGTTCGTGACGATTTCTATAATATGTCACCTTAACATGGAGTGACACGAATTGAAAGTGTTGCATACGAGAGGCATGTAGCTCAGCTTTTTCCTTGGATAATTCCAAATCTCTAATCCAATCGTTTAGTTGCGCTTGTGATAGAACGTTCTCTCGTTTTCCATTAAAAATTTATTACAACTTGATTTCCCATATTCAGATGATCTTTCAGATACTACTGTTGACAACGAAACTGGATACGCAACTTCAGCTGAATGTGGAACTGGCAATGAAACGGTAGGTACGTTAGCATAAATCACTTTTCTTGATTTTCCAAAGACAAGTACTTTTGTCATACAAGTATAACAATCTTCTGAGTGGCATGTAGGTTCTCGCCATATCATTGGTACATTAAATTTCATGTATCGCCTGAAAAAGAAAAAAAGAAAAAATTACTATTAAATAAAAAGAAGCATAGTTTCATAATTTAAATACTTACTTTGTTGATCCTGATTCTCATTGAACCAATATTNATAGCAGGACGGGTATTATGAGTGACTTATAGAGTTTGGTTTTTGTTTGTCGAGAGAGGACTTTGCTTCTCAATTGCCTACTCAGTCCGAAGTAGCCGTTTGAGTATTGCGAAAAACAAAACAACTTAAGGGTAGGGCTAAGTTCGGGTGCACTTGAACATTTTATACTCTTGCAACATGCAAAAATCAAAGGCAGGTAAATACCTAGGGTGTAAAACAGAAAATATAGAGTAAAGTTAGATGCGTGGGCGAAAATCCTGATATTAGTTATATGGGGGTGAGTCAAGTTTTCGCTTCAACCTATTTTTCACACACAGACATACCATTGTCAGAGAAGTACTATCGCTTCGAACAAACGTCAACTATAAGTACTGTGGTCTAAATATTCGGTACCTAGTGGGTTGAACAGTTTTTATTGGATTTAAACCATTTTTGATCATAAGGAGGCACACACTAAAGACATTGTTGGTGCAAAGCTTTCTCCCGTTCTATTAATTGCTTCTTGATTTGTGTAATGGAAACTGAACGAATGAAATGAAATTTAAAGTTGTACTATATGTGAAGTAGACGTGATTATTCTCCGATTTCGCTCATTTCACAATGTGAACTGGAAATTTTGCCAAGAAATGAGATTTCATCAAAAAATCGGCTAATTTTCACACAGGCTCCCATAAAGCTCTATTGTACCATTTCGGTGGAAAATATAATGTTTCTGGCGAATTTAGTTATTGATTTATTGCGCTTTTAGTAGTTTTAAACAGTACCGTTACGTTTTCACCTTTCTTGTAATATTTATGCGGGGCGAATTTGGTGGTTGTAGCTTTAGTAGTATAGGAGATATGTACATTAAACATATAAAAGGGCGGGCCACTCCCACTTTTTCAAAATTTTTTATCCACAGGTGCCCCTTGCTACCACGATCCCCTATACCAGTTTTATAACTTAGTTTAATGCTTAGTTATGGCACTCTATAGCTTTTCGGTTAATGGCGATTTGTGGGCGCGGCAGTGGTCCGATTACGCCCATCTACAAACTCGAGTTTTTCCAGCATTTCTCGTCACCCTGATCATTTAAAAATGTGCTCCAAAGTAAAAAATAAAGCGTTTTATGTGCCAGTATGTTTGTGTTATCGTTGCGAAAATGAGCATCGAACAAAGAGCCAACATTAAATTTTGTTTTAAAATTGGTAAAACTTTTACCTAAATGTTTCAATTGTGCAGAGTGCAAGAGTGGTTTCAAGGCTTTCAAAGTGGTTGTGAGGACATAAATGACAACCAACATGTGGGCCAAGCTAAATCCGTGATCATTGAAAGTCATGGAAATAGAATTGAATATCTCCAAAACATTGTTTTATCGCATTTTGACCGAATATTTGGACTTACGAAGTGTGTGTCCATGGTTTATTCCGCAAAAATTGACTGACGACCAAAAATTGCTCACGAAGGACGTCATTAAAGAGGTCAAGGTCAAAAAGGACAAAAACTTCCTTACAATATTGTGACTGGTGAGGAAACGTGGTGTTTACAATATGATTCCGAAACAAAACTCTAGAGTGCTGACTGGATGGCTCCGGACGAGAAGAAACCCAAAAAATTGAGCATGGAGAAGTCAAAAGTGCAGGCAATGCTGATTTTTTTTATGATCCAACACGTTAATCGCGTTTGGTGCATGATAATGCACCGTCTCATCGCTCCACGCTTGTGACCGATTACACTGGTCTACATCAAAATTGCCCTCTACATGAAAATATACTATATTGATTGTATTTCACTCATTGAACATAAATATACAAGTTAAAATCCATAATTAGCTTTTATTGTGCATTTATGCCTTATAAATATAATAGAGGGTAGCGCGACAAATTTATCACATTAATGATGATAACTCAAAATATTTAATGATTACCCGCGGAAATTTTATTATTTCACATTTGTCTGTTGTGTTTAACGTTGACGGTGTTTTGTTCTACAGTTAAAACGTGAAATTGTACCGTTTTTTTGTCATTTTTAGTGAAAAATCTACAGTTTTCGTTATGTCGCGTAAATGTGTTAATAATGCAGACAATTTTTGCTAAATTTATGGTAAGGTGACCCTTACTAACCAAAGATGCTCAATAACACAACGTTTAGAAACTGCTTACTTCCATTATTTTGGAATTAAAATTAAAAACCAAGGCAAATCGTGGGTACCACATTTTAGTTGCACAACTTGCTAGACAAATCTGATTAAGTGGCTAAACAAAAGGAAATATTCATTGCCTTTTGGTGTACCAATGATGTGGAGGGAACCTACCAATCATGCGAATGATTGTTACTTCACAATCGCCACAGTTTGTGGTTGACAATATTTTTTGTGATGAACCTCATAGAATTTCGCAAGATGAACTCAGCGACCTTATACGAGATTTAAATTTGCCAAAAGATAAAGCGGAATAACTAGGATCGAGGCTTAAGCAATGGAATTTGCTTCAACCGGATCTCAAAATCAGTTTATACAGATATCGTCAGAAGAACTTGATGCCCTATTTCAAATCCGAAAACCAGCTTGCATTCTGTAATAACGTAAATGGCTTAATGAACGCTTTGAACATTGAATGCCATCCACAGGAATGGCGGYTGTTCATAGACTCCTCAAAATTCAGTTTAAAAGCTGTTCTTCTCCATAATGGTAACACACAACCATCGATTCCGTTATGCCACGCTGTGCATACTAAGGAAACATACGAAAATATGAAATTGATTTTAAATGCTACATCRTACTCAGAGCACAAATGGCAGATTTGTGGTGATCTAAAGTCATAGCAATGGTGTTGGGTTTACAAATGGGCCATACCAARTACTGTTGTTTTTTGTGCGAGTGGGATAGTCGGGCTAGATCTTTACATTACATAAAAAAGTAATAAAAGATTGGAATGCTAGACTAAGCCTGAATCCTGGAGAAAAGAACGCCCAGCACCTTCCTCTA
>NW_017534613.1:43147-46140 GCF_001853355.1 Bactrocera latifrons
TCATAAGGCCTATGGAAAAATGGAGTAGACAATAATTTTAGGAAATTTCATTCACTTTTATTTTCTATAATTTGCAGTAAGATTGCTCAACTGGTCAGTGAGATATACATGATTAAATGAAGACACCTTTGTTTTTTGGTCGAATAACGATGAATTGCAAATATCTCAAAAACGGATCCATAAAAAAAAAAAAATTTACTCGATTTTCGAAACCAGCGAGCCATTTCACATACAAATTGGATAGAGGCGTTCATGGAACATTTTTGCTGTAAACCAGTGTAATATATACATACATATATTGCCGTCGGCTATTGCATTCTTCTCGTTGAACTAAAATTATATATATATGTAAATATAATACTACGAATAGCGGACCCATTCGCATTCTATTTGTTGGTAACGAAAATTGTTACGAACAGTACGTCAAAACACAACAGTAGGAAAATAAAAAGGTGACCAAGTAGGAAAAAGTGCAAAACCCTGCAAAAAATTCATTTTTCGACTTTTTTTCTACGACTCATCGGAAATTTAATAATTTTATATAAATATTAAACATCGGACAACAAGGAGATAAAAACAAGAAAATTAATTTGAAATTTTAAAAATAAATACAACACTATACGAAAACTTTTTAAAGTTTGTTTTCTTACATTTTTGTGACTCTACGCGACTTATTTTTGTCGTTCAATCCAAATATTAAATATATCTTACCCAAAAATGGAAATGGAAGATTTCAAAATTACAACAACGGATTTAATTGAATTCGCCCACTTTTCGGTATGTGTTTACAACCCTGTATATCCGTATCCCAAGGATTAGTAATGTTGAAAGACTCTCTCACCTTACTCTGAAAACCCCAGGAGAAGCAAAAGAGGTTATTCAAATCGCACCCTTAACCAATGATGGTTTCATACTCGCCTGAAAAAATTTAGTCGACCAATACGAAGATAAGAAATTGCAGGTAAACACACATTAAGGACTCTTTTTAACCTACCCCAAGTAACTCAAGAAACAGGTTGTGCTATATAATGCTTACAAAGTTCCGTTAATAACGTTTAAACCAATTTAAACAACCTTGAGATTGACACAATCAGCTGGGAACCGATACTGATATATTTTCGTAGTTCAAAACTACCTAAAGAAACTCTTGAAACACCCTACCAGATATACCGACGTGGTCGACAGCTTTTTAACCCACAAATACAAAACTCTCGAATCTGTTGGAAATTTCAAAACTTCAGTAGCAAAATTATCCCCATTTCACACCGGTACAGTTAAAAGAATAGATGAAAAGATACATAACACTTTTCATGCAAACGTGGCTAAAACGCCAATTGCTAGACCCTCTAGCACTCAAAGAAATAATAATTTCAACTTTACTCAGAAACAGAAAGCTGTAAGCTTTGCAAAAAGCAGCAGCCGATTCGAGAATGTCCCAAATTTCTCGCTATGAATATAGAGACACGTATCTCCACAATAAATAAATATGGTTATTGCTATAACTGCTTGGCCATATCACAAAGCAACAAGAACTGTATGAGTAAATTTTCGTTTCGTAAGTGTCACAAAAAATACAATACGCTGATACAAAGAGAATCCAGCTTCCGACCTGAATCCACTCCTGAAATACCAAACGTCACTGGTTCGAACCCTGAAAACGCTTTGAGTACCGCATTACCCACCCAAAACACAAATACAAATCGGCAAGCCCACACTACAACTATACAGTCCACTAAATCATCAACCCAAGACCCACCCAACCCTAGTAGGAAGCAAGTATTACTCGGTACTGCAATGGTTCAAGTAAAACATAATGGCCAGCGATATTCCGCAAGAGCTCTTATTGATTCAGGATCGGAAGCTACATTTATATCTCGAAGGCTTCAAAGAAGTTTGAATATACCCACCCACTCTGTATCAGCCCAAGTGACCGGACTAAACAATGCAGTTTCGGCAACAACAACGAATATTTGTGAAATCACGCTTTGCTCACCCTTAAACACAAATTATAAGCTATCAGCACAGGCATTTATACTAAATAGCTTAACTGATAATTTACCTTCATACCACATAGATCCAAAGCAGTGCTTTAAAAACCTTGGATTCACTTTAGCAGACTCCCAATTTCACAGATCCAGACCCGTGGATATACTAATCGGTAGTGATATCTATCCAAGTATTTTACTTAATGGAGTAAAAAGAAACATACTAGATTCACTTTTAGCTCAAGAGACAGAATTCGGATGGATATTGTCGCGACCAATAAGCCAACCCTAAAAAAATTCCGCCATAGTATCATTTCACAAAAAAATGAACCCTGACCATCTACTCACACATTTTTGGGAGGTGGAGGAAATGCCAAAGGAATCCGTAGTTTCCAAATCAAACCAAATTTGTGAGGAAATGTTCCAAAAAACTACCCGTCGTAATTCAGATGGGCGCTATATAGTGACCCTACCTTCAAGGAACCCGACAATATTAATATCGGATACTCTAGACACATTGCGTTGGCCAAATTCCTCAGAAATGAACGAGCTTTACTTAAAAAACTGGAAGTGAAAGCAGAATATGACAAAGTTATTATGGAATATTTGGAACTCGCACAAATGAAGAAAGTAGAATATTATATGATCCTTCTGGTAAAACGACCGAATATTACTTACCACACCACGCAGTCATATCACAAAAGCGTCATTTTAGTCTTATATATCGGGCCTACTTTACAGAAAGACTTTGTTATTCTGTTCACAAATTGGCGATTCTTCCAAATTCGTTTCTAATGCGGATATTCAGAAAATGTACCGGCAAATACTCGTAGACCCTAATCATACTCGGTTCCAAAGGATACTCTTTGGGAAGTCCTCAGAAGACACAATAGAAGGCTTCGAATTGCAAACAGTCACGTTCGGCATAAATTGTACACCGTATCTAGTTATCCGTACCCTCCAATTCCCACGACAGCCGGTTCTACGTACCGGAATTGACTCGGATTT
>NW_017534613.1:53760-55833 GCF_001853355.1 Bactrocera latifrons
GGTGACATCGACGACAACACTGATAACCCTCACCATCCCAACGGGGACTGATAATCGTTACAACAACAACAACAACATCCGTACCCTCATGAAGCTATCCGATGATGTAGAAGAAACCCACCCATTAGCAGCCAAAATACTTCGTCAGGAAATTTATGTAGACGATGCCTTATCTGGAACTCATGAGCTAACCACGGTAAAGTCAGCACGACATAAACTCATTTCTGCTCTGAAAATTGACCTCCAATGACCCACACATTCTCCACAGGATCATCTTTTAGAAACGCAATCACTCAACCTTTTGGAACCCGAAAACACCAAAACTCTCGACATTCGATGGAACTCCAAAAAGGATTAATTTTTCTTCCTCGTCAACCCAATGGAGAAAAAACCCGCACACACCAAACGTGATGTTTTATCAGCCATAGCAAAATTGTTTGACCCAGCCGGTTGGCTTAGTCCAATAATAATCACGGCAAAAATAATAATGCAACAAATATGGCTAGATAAGTCTGACTGGGATGAAAGCCTTAAACCCCTTACCCTTCATCGATGGAACAGTTTCGTAAAGGATTATGAAAACGTAAATAAAATTGAAATACCCAGATGGACCCATTTTAACCCAACAGCCACCATCGAATTCCCCGGTTTCTCTGATGCTTCAGAAAAGGCATATCCCGCGACACTTTACATAAGGGTTTTAGTTGGACATAAAATATGGACCACTCTCTTAGTGTCAAAAACAAGAGTTGCTCCCATTAAAACCGTATCCCTACCCAGATTGGAGCTCTGCGGAGCGGTTCTATTAGCAAATCTTGTTAACTCTACCCTATCCCAACTACACCTAACCCAATATAAAAATTATTTTTGGACCGACTCAACCATAGTTCTCGCTTGGTTAAACAAACCACCATGYTCATGGACCACTTTCGTTTCTCATCGAGTAGCTGCAATCACCGAGAAAGTAGGAGTCGATAATTGGAACCATGTGGAAAGCCAAAACAATTCCGTTGACTTGGGCAAGCCGAGGATGTACACCCACCGATCTATTGAATTGCAACCTCTGCTGGCATTTACCCCAATGGCTATAAAATGAAAAGGAGGATTTTCCAGCAACGGAGAAAACATACAACACTACCGTGGAATTCAAACCCGTTAAGACGTTTGCGATAACCACCCAAGAGGATATACTCGAGAGGTTTTTCTCATCCCCCAGAGCTATTCGCGCTATCGCTTACCTATTCGGGTTTTGCGCAAATGCTTCACCAAGGAGACGAAAAACTGATCACTCAAACCACGAAATAACCACGTAAGAGTTCAAAACAGCCCGAATGATATTAATTATTCACACCCAAAAAACATATTTCCGAGAAGAATATGATGCTTTGACCAGTAAAACCCAAATACACAAAGTTCATTATTGACTTTAAATGCGTTCATTGACCCTAAAGGAGTTATGCGAAATAACGAGAGATTAACCAATTCCGCAGCACTATCATATAATGAGCGTCACCCTATCTTATTACCTTATAATAGTCGTATGTAAATTACTAATTACTAAAAGACTCAAAATGCCAATTACCACATACCTCAATACTTATCGTATTTGTAGCATAAAAATTAGCTCAAATAATGACACAAAGTTTTGTTTAGAATTAACTCAATCATCACTCACAAATTACCGAAAACCCGCTATGAGCGAGATATAAGTGACGACGTGCAAATGCGCTTTGAACACTTAGTCCTCGCTGACCCTCAATTCCACAGCAACAAAGAGTTAACATTGCAGATTGGAGCGGATATCTACCCACACATTATCAGAAGTGGAAGTTATCTTCAAACCATACAATGGTACAGTGGTAGCGCAGAACAACGCAATTTTTCAATCAATATGTTACCCAATTAATACACAATTATTTCGCAGATTCTCCACGGTGGCGGGGACGTTTAATCCAAACAAATACTCCTCTGCATTACTCCTACAATTTACGTAAAGCAATAGAGCCGTAACATCCCTGCAAAACTTATACGGCTGTGTAAGCTGACGTTGAGCAATACCAAAAGCTCCGTCAG
>NW_017534614.1:0-2140 GCF_001853355.1 Bactrocera latifrons
GTTCAGCGAATTAAAAGACAGCGGCTACGCTGGCTAGGTCATGTTGTCCGGATGGACGAAAACACTCCAGCTCTGAAAGTATTCGACGCAGTACCCGCCAGGGTGCAGACGAAGACGAAGACCTCCACTCCGTTGGAAGGACCAAGTGGAGAAGAACCTGGCTTCACTTGGAATATCTAATTGGCGCCATGTAGCGATAAGAAGAAACGACTGGCGCGCTGTTGTTAACTCGGCTATAATCGCGTAAGCGGTGTCTACGCCAATCAAGAAGAAGAGAAGAAACTTGTTGAACAAAATGAAGAAAAAATAGAACTAGAAAAACAATAACTGAAGTTTGCCAAGTTAAAGTATGAGTACAAAATTAAAAGAGACAGGGAGAGGAACAATAAAAGAATTGCAAAACTTAAAATCAAGGAGCAAATGTTAAATGTTACTACCCGTTAATTATACTAATTGAAATGTAGAATTGAATGAAATGAAAAATATGGATTGCTTTTTAGTTTCTTTATTTAAATTACGAACGCAAGGTTATTTTAATTCGGTCTCGTCTTGTTTGCGCAATTCCTGAAAACTCGTTTTAATATACGTTCGGTAAAGCCAAATTAGATCGTTCTTCATTAATTTCAATTACTGTTGGTGCTTCAACGTTCTATATGAGGCAAATGTTATGCAGGGCACAACAAACCTTCAAAATTTTAACAACTTTTTTTGGTGCATAGTGAATCTCTCTTCCAGCATGCAGACATAAAATTCCAAATACACGCTCGATTATTGATCTTGCTTTTGTAAATTTTTCATTGTACAAACTTTCAAGTGAATTTTCTTCTGCATTGCAGTAAGGCGTAAGGAGCCATGGCTCTAATGGATATCCAGAATAAGCGACTATATATAAATACAATTACAAGCGGTTTGAATAAAATCACCAATTAACCATGAAGATTTATCTCCATTTTGATAGTTGGATAGCATGTACTGTTGTTCGTTTAAAAGGCTCCATACGTGGGCATCATGCGCTGCTCCACCATAAACTCTATTTATAGCTCTTATACACATGTTATGGTCACAAATCTAATTATAAAGTAAAATAAATAAGTCTGAATAAATCGTCGAAATATAAACTTACCACCATAGCATTGACGCTATACTTTAGCTTTCGATTACAAAAGAGATGTTCATCTTTTACCGGTCTAACCATCTGGATATGAGCTCCATCAACAGCACCTATTATTCCTGGTAATCCAAATTTTGAATAAAAATAATTCTTAGCTTCGCGCTTTCTTGTGAGCTCATTTAAAATTTTATGTGTTTCGGACACATTGTTTCTTCAATAACATTCAACACTTCTGCAATACCCTCAGATGTAGTCGACTGTGCTAACCCTGCGAACCTTGCCCTATTTGATGTTGATAGCCGCCTTGACCAAGGAATTTTAAAGTAGCAGCAAGTTTTATAGCTGGATTTACTGCCGTGTATCTTATAGGTACCGTTAGTTTTTCAGTTATGCCTCTTAAGACATAATCAAAGGCTTCTTTAGAAAGTCTAAAGTTTTGTATGAAGCTATAATCCCAAATGCAAAAACAGTTTATAACCGAACATAATACATATGTACATAACAAATTACTTTTTTTTGCGAAAATTCCATAATATTAAATTCATTTCTTATATATCTTCTCGTAATCCTTTCTTCAATAATTTCCTCGTCCTCCATCCACAATGCAACGGAATCCATATTTTTCAAATAAATTTGAATTTATTTCATTTAGTTTTGACATTTAGCATTCGAAAATACTAGCACAGGGCGGTACAACTTTCGCGTATTTATAAACTTAATTCGATTTTTTTACAGAATGCTAAAACACATTCGAATCGAATATTAAATTCGAATAGAATTTACTTTCGAATGGAGATACAGAATAGGGTCCCAGAACGGAAGCGAGCGAACCATTGCACGAGCTGATACAGCATCGTCTCCGTAAACTCCAAAAATTTCATTGGTGTCTTGCGTGGCATTCTTCCCCTTTTAATAGAAAAAAATAAATTAAAAACACTTTTTTTGCATTTAAATTTTAACCATTAACTTATAATACTCAAATCTTTCACTTAAAAAGTGTTTTGCGTTTTTTTAGTTCAACTGTTTTGC
>NW_017534614.1:3225-11672 GCF_001853355.1 Bactrocera latifrons
AATAGTTTGCTGGTAAGTGGAGCTTTTCGCATACGAATCTTCACGAAATTTTTAAGTTTGGAGCTTCCAGATACTGAAAATTAAGTTTAAACATTCGCCTGTCATTTTTTAATACTAAAATGCTTGTAGGCTTAGCTTTTCACCTACGAATCTTTATGAAGCTTTCGAGTTGGGAGATTCCAAATCAAGGAAATGAGTTAAAACTTTGCACCTTCAATTTTTTATCACTGAAATAAGCTTATACTGGAGAATTACTTGCTAGCTGAGCTTTTGAAATAATAACTATGCTTTTTGAAAGCAGAGACTAATTTTGATTCATAATTTACTAACTTTTATAAAGTTCAAACCAGTATACACTCTAAATTTTTGCGCTGGCATTACATTACAGGCGGCATAATTATATGTAGAGAATATTTATAGATTATCAAAAGGCTTTTGGTTGGAACACACTGAGATACAACACCGAACAACTAGTTAGTATAATGAATAAAAAAGTAGTATTTTGCCAAAAAAAAAAAAATTATCCAACCCGTTCCTGGAGCTTTTCGTTTCGAAGTTGACATCGAGTTGCAAAAATTCGCGCAAAAAGCAAAGAAAGTATACACAAATCAGATGTAGTAAAATGTTTGTGTTAATGTTACCAATAGAGAAGTGAATTTGGAAGGTGTTGTGCTAACGGCAAAGTGAGATTGCCAGCATTAGAAACTCCACCCGAACCTTTGTATTCATTAAATAAGGGGAGAGATGTGGCTGTTTTCGGTGTTTCTGGTGATAGTAGAAATGATGAAATTACTTAGTATCAAATGAGGTGCTATGTTAGTACTAATGAAGTTATCTGGAGGACTTTGATATTACTGTCAGGGGATTTTCGTCAAACATTACCTGTCATTCCTCAATCAACTCCTGCTGATGAAATAAATGCCTGTTTGAAGTCACCACTTCTTCGGTGATATGTACAAAAATTAACACTGAACATTAATATGCGTATTCACCTACTAAATGACCCAGCAGTCAATGAGTTTTCAAAACAATTTTTAGAAATTGGTGAAGGGAAAAAACAAATTGACAGTACCAATGGAGTTATCATTATAACGAACAAGTTTTTCAGAATTATAAAATTCATGATTGGTTGAAAGAAGGCGCCTTTTTAGCACCGAAGAACTACAATATCAATACCATTAATTTTCAAAGTCAAGTAAATGACAGCGTTATGAGTCAAGATAAGAATTATCCAATAGAATTTTATGTATATACAGATATATAACGATAACCGTATATCAATCTAGATCAGTTTTAGGTGATAGGTACAACCGTTGGTGGCACAAAAGTATTACACTCTGTAGCAAATGTCGCAAGAGTATGAAAAATTATTTTGATATGAAAAAGTGTGCGCTTTATTTCAAAAACCCAAGGTTTCAATTGGTTTCGTTTCAAAAATTCGAAAACAAACAAATTAAAAAAATAGAGACCACAAATCATTGAAACGAATATTATTGTCGGGAGCCGTGGAAAATTCGGTAGAAGCAATTAAAGTTATACATTAATCAAGTCGTAGAAGTCCCAAAGAAACCGGAATAGCGGACAGCTAAACACAGAGCTATACGTTTAAGCAGTATGCAAATCGGGATCTTGAACAATGAAAGCTGGTTACATGGTCTGATGAAGCCAAAATAAATTATTTGGGATTTTATGGAAGAGTATGATCTTCACGCAACATTCAACGATCGTTAGAAGATGGTGGTTGCTTTTTTATGGAGTTTTCTTCAGGGCAATTAAGTCGCACATAATATGATCAATTGAAAATGTGGTATTTAGAATATGTCAGAACAAAGTGTTATACGAAGCTCAGTCCCTCAAAACATGGAAGAGCTTTTGGTGGCTGTCAATGAAGTTTGGTCAAATGGTGATATGGCTCAGATAACAAATCTTATTATTAATGCCAAAGATGAGCATACGGTGAAACGGTCGATGTACCAAAAATACAAGTCTCAAAAGTGTTCATTTTACTAAAGTATGTTATTTTCACACTAGTTAAATAAATATATAAAGTTTTTTTAATTTTAGCTATTTTAGCTAAATTAGAGTTAGTTTAAGCTTTTTCTAATACTCTTTCTTAATTTCTAGTAACAAATGAAATATATGTAATGCGAAAAGTAAAATTCAAGTTTTTATGAACAATTTTGTAGTTTTTGTCCTAAGATGGCAAAGGCATTATAAATGCAAAGTTTCGTCTTGTTATCTTAAAACACGTATTTTTTTACTTTTCGCTCGACTAAACTAACGTAACTTCCTAATTCATATCATCAATCACCGTCGTGTTCAAATAGCTCTGTCAATAATCCATGGACAGCTGCTGCTTTATCCATTTTAGTATTCTAACTAAGAAATCAGATGACAGTCTTCACCTATCCCAATCATAATCGATCCAAAATTGTTGCCACACTTCAACTGATAAAATCACAATATCTTTCCTCCGATCTACGACATCAGGAATAATGAATTAGTACTAAATCTTTTTATTGAATTTTAATGCAGTTTTCTAAAGAAAAAAGCATTTTTGCTATACATTTTCATGTAATTTCAAATACCAATTTTATAATAATAAAAAATTCTTCAGCGATTGAGATTGTTCATTTACTAGTAGCCCCTGGTCACGCGTTTCTATGGCTAAGTATATGTATTTGTGAATAAAGACATTATAAGGTTTTCAATTTCTGTACTAAATATTCATTTAAGCAACATTGTCAATATGTAAGAAAAAGACTATTTGTTAATTTAAACACAATAAAGTACCTTCCATGTAAGCGCTCACTCGTTGGCCCGGCTCTATTGGTAAAGGTCACCAAAGCTCTCATCTTATCAATAATTAATTACGGCTTAGAAATATATGGACACCATTCCAAAAATCATATCAAGATGCTTGCCGCACCGTATCATTCTGTTGCCCGTCGTTTTATTCGTGCGTTTCCAACATCTCCGATAAAAAACATTTTGCCTGAATCTGGACTGCCTTTTTTAAAAGACAATATGGAAGACAGCTTACATAAAATCTATCCTAAGCTCATAATCAATCCCAGCTTTGTTCTGAAAAAGGATTTCCACTCAGCTCTGACACGTATACGATCGCCAAAGATTCAATCATCGTTATACAAATGCGCCGTGTTTGTGAAAGTAAATGAGTTACGGCATAAAATAGCTTTACCTTGGAGTATTAAACACCCCCCGTGGCTAGTGAGTGAAGCCTCATTTGTTTCTGATTTAGTTCAACTACGAAAGAACAATACTTCTAGCAATGTTTCCTGAAAGTAACAGCTCCTCTCAAATCAGCTGGTTGGAAACTTCTACTCACAGACGGATCAAAAGGAACTCACACCTCCTTCGCTGCAGTTAGTGAAGATGAAAACCCTATTTCGTATGGCCTGCTATTTTCTTTCTGTTCAATATTTACAGCTGAAGCTACCGCAATTCTTAAAGCTGTTCAATACTCTAAGCTAAACAAAGGAAAATATATTATCTGTACTGACAGTTTATCCTGCTATCAAGCTATAAAAAACTGCAATAACTCCAATTACGTCATTTGCGCCATCAGAGACATTTTGATATCGCTTCCACATAAACTCAGAATTATGTAGGTCCCAACAACTCGAGTATAATTGGAAACATACTTGCGGACTCAATTGCCAAGGAAATGTGTCACTCTCCCACTATAACCTGACCATTTTTCGTTAAGGGCGATATCTACCGGCTCATCGCCCAACTGAGAAGCACCAACTTAGCTGTTGATTGGGTAAATTACAATCACCATTACTAAAGAATTAATCCAAATCGCACGAAACCTAACTTTCCGACCTCTCTGCCAGTCAATCTCATCACTTCGCACGTCAGAGTCCGCAATGGACTCACTATCATTACCAATGCACACCTACTGGATGGTAGTCACATCAGCCAATGTCCCTTTTGTGAGTCAACGGTTAGTGTGCTACACCTACTCGTTTTTTGTCCTGCTCTGGACAGCCTCAGACTTAAAAAGTTTAACAATGATGATCCTGTTCAGCTTTTAATGAACCAAACTATTAGCAACATATCTAAAATTTACAGTTATCTGAAGCATACAGATCTCCTTCGTTGTATTTAAACAAGTTTCTAATTTTTCGCACCAGTCAGCCGAAAGCCTATGATGCTAGCGCTGCGTACTTTAGTTTATATAATAATTTGTTTATTATGTAAGCTTTAATAAAATAAAATAAAATAAAAAAAATTTCTGTACTGCTCGCGCATTGCTAATCAGCTTCTGGATCTTCGTTCCTGTTAAAAAAAAAAAAAAAAACACGTAGGAACTAGCATACTTATCGGAAACTGGAAGCAAACTTTGTTCGTTGCGTCAATTACCACATCGGATACGCGGTTATCTCGACAGCAGTGAAGATACTCTGTCACGAATTTGTTAAAGCAGTAATTTACGCCTATTTTCAGTTTCTGCCATCCTGCTCCTAGATATCCTGTAACGACTTTCCTGGAAACATGTCCCGCTTCTTCAGCTGTTCAGGCGCTCTTTTGATACCCTTGCAACATCTCGGTACAGAGTTTAGTAGTTTTTTTTTTATCTAACGGTTGACATGCAATCACGTAAAACTAAACGAGACCGATATAGGGTTATGCATATAAAAATTATCAGGATGATAAAACGTCTCGTTCTGTCTGTCCACGCAATCTGTATCTTGGGTAAAAATTGAGATGTTTGGTGTAACTTTGTATGTGAAAATCAAAACAAATTACCAGTTCGTAGATGGGCGTAATTGGAGAACTGCCACGCCCACAAATCACGATGAACTGAAAAGTCCCATAACTAAACTCTAAATCAAGATATGAAACTAAAGTTAGACAGAGGGGATCGCAGTAGCAAGAGGCACCTGGGGGCAAACAACAATTTTGAAAAAGTTGTCGCGGCGCCGCCCTCTAATAAGTCTAAAGTCCTAAATTACTAAAGCTACAACCACCAAATTTCGGCAGTGTGAAAATAGATGAAATCGGAAGATCGCCAAGCTCACTCCCCATGTAACGATTTTGTTAAAAACTTTTAAGCGTTAAGTGAAATAGCCTCAAAAGAGGGTAGAACCACCCACTTTTTGGTGAAAACCTATACTTGGTGTATGATATTCTTTTTACATTCCCATGTCTCAGTAGGAAAATGATCAAAAACCAGGTGTACTTCGAATATAGCACAATTTTAAATTTCTCTCGATTCTTTAATTTTCCAGTACATAAATCAAGTAGTAAAGAATGTAACAAGATAAAACTTTGCACCTTGAGTGTATACCACCTTATGACCGAAAAGTGGTCAAATCAAACCAAAAACCTATAACACTGAGGGCTCACACAGTTTGCACGGTGTCAACTATTGGAAGCAAAGCAATTCTGGGATTCTACGGGTTGGTTAGACAAATTTAGAATACGTTGCACATGAGATTCCACTAATACTAGAAAAAAATGCCGTTTCATCTCCTGCCACTTAGCTGCCTGTATAAAGTCCACCGACGAATAGTACGCTGTCTGCATTAACATGTTGGTGTAACTCACTTATTTTGTAACTGGAATCTAGGTCCTTATGATTGTGAACTGGTACCTCGAAGAAATCTTTGAAAATTAGCCAATTCGCCATTGAAAAAGGAATCTTATTTGGATCTAATGGCCAATTGACACAACAATTACCACCTTCACCAGCGCCCCATAGACGACGGCGTCGAATACATATTTGCGTATACTGCGAATCCATAGCTGTCAAGAATTCGTCATGCGTTGTCAATTCGTTAGTTTTTGCTGAAGATACCGTATGATACTCCATAAACTTTTCTAAACGCCCTGCCCACGAATCACATCTCACACAATGCTGTCCGGATCATAAATAGCTGTTTTTGTCATTGTGATAATGCGCACAATTGCGGCATGCGCTGAAGTACGTAAGTATATTTAAGCAAGCCATAATTTACAACTCTTTGCATTAAAACAGGATCGAATAAGTCCCTCACAGGAGGAATCAAATTCAAAAGTTGTATTAAGTTTCGCTAATTGAAAACGCTCCTATAGATCGTATACCAGTCTATCACGAAACTAGGGGCTGTATGAATTCCATTTTAAAAATACGTTTGGTTAACGGTTTGTAACATCTTGCCGTATGATACATACATATCTTTATATGTATATAAAAACTACGTGCCACGCAGCCTTACATTCGTTATTTTTTCCAGAGAAATTTATTTGTGTGAACGTATTCAGAATTAAACATCAAGTACAATCCCTTGGATTCTTATACCGATAAAAACGTTTTCGCTTTATTCGTAAAAAAATTTTTCACTGTATTGAATGGTTCATTATTTGAATAATATGGTAGTATAAAATGTATATCACAACAACGCGTGTGTTTGTGTATAATGAACCAGTGTATGTATATAATTTACATGTTGTTGACGCCGCCCCCGCCCAATTTCTTTTGCCACGTCTGTATCGGCAGAGCAATCTTTTCTTTTCCTCTTTTCGAAGTTTTTCGAAGTTTTAATTCGCGCGCAACTAAACAATAACTCAAAAGTTGCGCGCTCTCTTTTTATTATTTTTTTAATTATGACATGTAGTAAATTTTCATTTATATTCCCTGAGCTAGAGTGAAACTACAAGTCTGGAAATGCAAGACAAAAGTAGGACATGACTGGTATTGATTTGTGTCCTTACAACTATACTGATCATTCAGCAATCAACTGAGTSGTATTGGTTTGTRTCCTTACTAATTATGCGCAGGACTGCTTTCTAAAGAACTTAAAYTTTAAATATTATATGTAAGCAAGAACTTCATAAACTGTGTTTACAAAGTGTTTTCAAATAATCTAGCAAAGAAAGCCTTACGCGGACGAGCGCTTATTARCATACTGCTTACCACTCTCGTACACCTCGCTAACAAATTATCCGGAGATAATCCCTATATTAGAACATTCTGGCTTTGTATCCCCGTTTCTTAAGGTTAGGCGGTGTAGATACCGATTACGCGGTTATTGCCGCGATAACAACAGCCAGTCGCTTCTCCTTTCCGCAATGTGGCGYCAGCTYATCGTTTCATCGAATGCGATTTTCGGCGTGGCCAACACGTAAATGACCATAAATCTTTCGCAGAACCTTTCTCTTGAAAACTCGTAACGTCGACTCATCAGATATTGTCATCGTCCATGCTCTGCACTACAAGGCAGGATGAAAATAATGAATGCCTTATAGAATTTGGGTTTTGTTCGTCGAGAGAGGATTTTACTTCTCAATTGTCTACTCAGTCCGAAGTTTTACCTGCTGGCAAGAATTGTTGCGCGTTGAATTTCGAGGTTCACATTTATGTTGGTGTTAATAATGGGTCCAAGCCAGACGAAATTATTTACGACTTCGAAGTTATGACTGTCAACAGTGATGTGGGAGCCAAGTTGCGAATGCGACGAATGCTTGTTTGATGACAGGAAATATTTCGTCTTGCCCTCGTTACTACCAAACCCATTTGTTACGCTTATTTATCAATTCTAAAGAAATCATAACTAATGGCGCGGCTGTAGAGGTCAGCAGCTGTTCACTCTTATAGGAGATGGGCGTCGCCTTGTCTGAAACCTCGTTTGATATTGAACGGCTCTCGATCTTGACGGAGCTTTTGGAATTGCTAAACGTCAGTTTACATAGCCGTATTACTTTTGCGGCTCCTTTTCGCGCTGTCAAAAGCAGTTTTAAAGTTGAAGAGTCGATCCTCTTTTCACGGGTCTTTTCCAAGACTTGGCGTATCGTTAATATCTGGTCAGATGTTGATTTGCCAGGCCTAAAGCCACCGGGATATTGAGGATGCTTATTCCACGGTAGTTTGTGCAGATTGGAGGGCCTCCTTGTGGTTTGGGCAAAGCACACTTAAATTCCTGTGGTTGGACTTACTTTCGTCTGACCATTTCTGTTTGTTAAAACCATATTTTCATTTATTAATAAAATTATTATACTAAATTAGTAAAGAACAGTGTTTAAAACTCAATAAAGATTTTGTCAGCCCTACCACTGGTGGGGGGAAATGAACAAGTTTTTTTTTGAGTGAGAAATCTTTCATTCTAATTTTTATTTGGTATATACTATTTTAGAAACTATCTGAAATAAGGGAATATATGTGCATCTGTATATATTTGTATGTATTGCACACCACATGCGGTCCCTGCCAACCATGAGCGAGTAAAAAACCAGGTAATCAGTAGGTAAACATGTGCGTAGTTTGCCATAGGCCGTGTGAAGATTGTACCCACTCACGTATGATGTGATCATACATCTTTGTTGCGCTCATTCAGCAGTGTCATAAAAACGGCTGATTCAGGGTTGCAGTTTTTAATTCCTTAAAATAATTTCTTAAAATTTCAAACTAAACTTTTTAATTTTTAAATTATTAATTTTAT
>NW_017534614.1:12937-14168 GCF_001853355.1 Bactrocera latifrons
AGAAAATAGAGTCCGTTCAAAAACAATTTTTACTTTTTGCCTTAAATCATTTGCATTCCAGTTTAAATCTTCCCCCTTACACTAACCGTTTAAAACTTATAAATCTCTCTACACTCGCTAGTCGTAGGGAAATGCTTGGTATAATATTTCTTGTGAAACTCATCAATGGGTCAGTATGAAGCCCATCTCTCTTGTCTGATATTAATTTTAACATTCCCGCTCGCTCTACCAGGCGGTTTAGAATTTTACTTTTAAAATTTTCTAGAACAAATTTCGAGTTAAACGAACCATTCCGCCGAATATGTCACGATTTCAATTCTCATTCCAGCACATTGGATCTAACAGGTTCACTCTTTTCCATTAAAAAAAATATGTAAAATATGCCGAATTTTCTCTTTATTTTGCTCAATGTTGCGACGCTATAACTCAAGAACGACTTAAAAGAAACGACAATCAATCAAACAAAAACTAGAACTACGCGCTCTCAGCGCCAACTAGCGAAAATACCAATACCAATAAAATATATTAAATATAAATAGAATTTACCCTGAAAGCAAAGATTAATTAATTAAAAACAATAATAACATCTGAAAGAAAGATACAAATTATTTGATCATTTAAAAAATAAAACAAACATTTGTTTTCACATATTATATTATATTGGATTGTGCAGCCCGCCTTAAACGCAGAAAATATATATGTACATACATATGTATTTATTTTTCCGTATTATATTAGACTGCACAGTACAATTTCAAAGTACACGCACCTTCAGTCTCCGACTGTCACTCRACGCATACGGTTGTGCTATCAGTAATTAAGTTGTGTTAATCAATTTCGCTTGTGCAAATTACATTTTCGCATTCTTCGCACCAAATTTTTTCAATAAGCCTACTCTTATTTTCTAAATCCTATTAATTTAATTAAATTGTGAAAACATGTCCCCCTTGGGGACCGCTCTAGAAAATAATAGGTTCGCCCTATTATCTTCTAGTCCCCAACCAAAAAGAAAGAAAAAATCGAACCCATTATCGAATGGAGAATTATTCCCTACTCTATCAACAACAATAATCAACAACAGCAATAACAGTCCCAAATATATAGTGGTAAGTTCAACTGATGCAAATAAGCCGTTGAATAAATTTGCCTGCTTCGCCGTTCTCAAATCCCCGAAATACATTAGCTCTGAAATAATCTAAAATCAGTCAACTAAGGGATGGTAATTTGCTAC
>NW_017534614.1:17493-20150 GCF_001853355.1 Bactrocera latifrons
CAACATTTCACGTTTGCAGAAAAAGAAAATGCACCTTCCCTAACCTATCCTTCGAAAGCACACAAATTCCTCACACTACAACTTTAAGAATACTTGGCTTAATTTTTGGACACGCTGGTATTAGAGGCAACCAACTTGCAGACGATCGCGCCAAAACACCGAGTAGAGAACCAGTTTTCTCGTACGCACACGTCACATCAAAAGATATTCGCAACCTAGTAAAAAAAGAGCTTTACGAGTCAAACTCTAGAGACTGGATAAACTTTCAACACGAATACAAGGAACCCAATCCCACTGGTGTCAAGCCAAACTACCCATCCGACTGCCTGCCAATACATAAAAATATGACATGCGTCTTTCAATCGTTTTTTATTACCCTTTTTGTTTTCTCCTTCTCACTCATTCAAATAAATCAAGAAATGAAAGAAACTTTTTTTTCGTCGCATTTAGGTAAGCAAAAAATAACCCGAAAATGTGCGTTGGTGTTAGTGAATAGAGAAAAAAGCCCAGTTGGGGGTGGCAGGGTATATATACTGTACGTACATGTTATACAAACTATACCAAAGAAGGTAAATTTATATACATACACGCAATTTATTTAGAAGCAAAGGAAAGTTGGATTGATTGTATTAGCTTTTGACATTACTCAAATATATTAGAAAACGCAGATAACAGACACACTGAGCGACATACTTACTTATACACCACAAAAGTAGCGAGAATAACGAAAAACGCAATTTTAATATAAATGTTAACTTAATAATTTTTTTTTATGAAAGTTTGTGCAACCAATTGATTTATTTGCATTGTAGCTTATGCGTGCTGAGATAGTTGTAGACCAATTTCTCTCAATATAATAAGTAAAGTGTTGAACGTTCACAGATTCAAAAATATTTTCGGTCAAAAGTTAGCCCTACATATTGTTATCTGAGAATGTTAAGGTTCGATTTTATCCAGTTTTAGACTTGACATAACTATTAGTAAGGCATGCCATCAGCACTATTTGTGAATAGTTTTATGGGAAGTGATCCGACGATTTTAAGGATTTCAGGATAATTTAATACCCCGTATTTGGATGGAAGTAGTTCTTGTGATATACATATGTACATATAGACAGCGGCTACGCTTATTTCAAAACCCATAATACATTCTGAAATGAACAGTCGTTGCCAAGTCGATCTTATCGACATGCAAACACAATAAGATCGGGGATTCAAGTTTATAATGGTATATCAGGACCATTTGACAAAATTTGTTTTGTTACGTGCACTGAAAAGTAAGAGAGCCGCCGAGGTGGTGTATCAATTGACTTATATATTTTTGAGATTTGATGCTCCTTGCATCTTACACTCCGATAACGGCAGAGAATTTGTAAATTCTATCATAAATGAGCTCGTTTCATTGTGGCCCGAGTGTAAACTGGTCCATGGAAAGCCAAGACACAGCCAAAGCCTGTTGAAAAGGCTAACCAAGGCGTGGAGAAAATTTTGGCTTCATGGATGCAAGATAACAATACTACAAATGGGAATACCTTTGACCCAGTTTTGTGCAGTTTATGAAAAATCGGGCAATTCATTCCGGTATTAAACAGTCACCAAACAAAGCAATGTTTGGTACCGAACCGCGAGTAGGGCTTATGACTATGATTTTGCCTCGAGATGTTATTGAAGATATACGAAATGAACAGGATTTTGAAAATGCGTTGAATAAAATAAATACGAGCTAGTTGGAGTGGACAGCATCTGATTATAACTGAAGCCCAACAAGAAAACGTAGAAAGTTCGTCCAAAACAAATAGAGAAACGCCAATTGTAACAGAAACAAGTGAATATTTCATTGAAGATGAAGCATCTACGACCGCTGAACCTCTTCTAATACCACCACACGACAAAAACCTTGAAATTGTAAACAATATGAATCGACAAATAATGGCATTCAGAGAAACAGCACATCAAAACTTAACAAACAGGTCAAGAAAATGACATTGACATCAGATGCAATACACGTTCCAGTAGAAATCGGTGATAATGTAATTATACAAGTCCCTAGTGTTGACAGAGCAAAAGCTGATCTACGTAATATAGTCGAAATGGTTCTTCAAAAGGATGATCAAGGTTATCACAACATAGAGGTGAAATATGAAACGCTTGAAAAATTATATTGCAGGTATGAACATACGCGTTACTTCATTTATCATTTTATCAAACTTAATTATATTTCTTTGTTCTCATTATGTCACTAATGGGTAATCTATTTAAATGTGCTTTTCAGGTCAGAATTTGACAAGTGCAAAAAAAATGTTTGCGTGAAGAAGGTGTACCGAATACAAATTTACCTTTGAGAACTATTGCCATAAGAACAGGCCAAGGATTTATGCGCTGTGTATGCAAGAAAGGATGTATATCAAAAAGGTGTCTCTGCAAGAAAAGTGGTTATTATGCAATTCGAAATGCCACAATAGTTTGTCCTGCAATAACAAATAAATCCTGTAGATTGTTTCTTTTTGAAATTTTATAATTTTTTTTAGATAAAAATTATTAAATTATTTTAAAATTATTAAATTGAAATAAATTTTAAATTGTCTTATCTAATTTTAGTTTTAACTACATATAATGAAACGATTTGTCTATTGGTAGTTAATAAGTTAATTACAGCGC
>NW_017534614.1:20550-34790 GCF_001853355.1 Bactrocera latifrons
ATTTTAAATTATTTTAGTTTTAACTACAGCTCGATGAGACAACTAGTTCTAACTAGGAAAAACTCGTTATATCTAAAAACGGGTTTTAACTGTAACATATGCATTTCCAGTCTGCTTCGGTAATTACACAATTATTGGCGCTCTTTAGGTTCTTTGCTGAAGTTTCTTAATTCGAAAGACCACCACCACGGAACACTTTGACCTTGGATTTCTTGACCACTAAATAAAATAAAATTCTCATATATCACTCCCATTTTAAGAAAGCTAATTATTTAAGCATCGCAAAAAAATTGATTCTTTTGATTGGTATATTATGTGGAATAATCAACACTGTATTTGGGGTGGTTATCTTATGATGCAAAATGTGAAGTCTTTATTACCATCTTAAATAAAACAAACAAAGGTAAATAACACTGGTCAACAAATTTGTAATTTTGTTTTGTCACATGAAAATTTATATCAAATTTTGAATATACTAGGGCCACCAAATAATAAAATATCAATGAAAAAAAAATGTACACATCATGTTTTATTGTGACATCAAAACATATATTTTCGTAAAAAGTACAAAATTCAGCCACACTTTTATCTAATAGATACTTATGATTTTCTTGAATATTTGACTTCCGGTAGGTCCCTTTTATGTTTCCAACAATAGTCTGCTAGCATTCCTGGACTTCATTTCCCTTGATAACGCTTCTCCATTAAGGAAATGTCTTGATGGAACCTCTCACCTTGACCGTCACTCACGGCACCCAAATTTGCAAGAAATCCAGATGAGAGTGAAGCATATGTATTTTCAAGGATATATTACACCTCAAAGCTTTAAACGATATCATAAGTAAAGTGCAATGATTTTAAAATCACCACAAATTTTCCAAGCGTGTTTACTGTATTTAATTTTTTCAAGTATAAGTCTCATATTTTCGTAAGTCTCTTTCATATTAGAACCATGAGCAATCCACACTGAAGGAAGTTTGTTTCCGTTATGCAAAAACACTGCTTTCAAATTAGTTTTTGAAGAGTCAATAGACTTGGATCATATTCAAATTTTAATAAATTCATCTCAACAGGAACGTTATTACAATAGACTAAATCACCTCCTCCAGAAAAGTTAGGTTTTACTATATTTCAGGATCACTAAGTCGAAAATAAGAAATCTTTGTACCACGAGAAAGTAAATCCCAGTCGTTTAATCTAAACCCCAAAAGCTCAGCCTGCTTTTGAACAGATTTAAATCACGTACTAAATCTTTTAAATCACGTCGTGTCAAAAAGTGCGGTTCTTTTGAAGTTGACGGTTCATAACTTGAGTCACTATCTTCAGATACCTTATTATGCTAACTGAAAACAAATTCCGGACTAGAATTCTCACTTTTTGATCGATTTGGAGGCATTGGCACAGGCAGTTCGGCTCTGTGTATAATGCGTCTCTTGGCCGAAGACAAGTTTGGATACTAGATAGTGTGTTTGGATTTGGTAGTTTGAGTCAAAGAAAAATAACAATCACCTACAAGATCCATTGGTTCCGTCCAAAACATTGGTATAGGAAATGACAAATGTCTAGCTTCTTGTTTAGCCCAACCTAAAAGGAGCCTCACACACGTTACACAACATTTATGTGGAACCCATGATTTGTCTTGATTCCTCACAGGAAAACCATGATAGTATAAATAGTATGTTCAATAAGTGATGTGAAATTTCGACGCTGAGATGTAAAACACACATAACAAAAATTGACCGGGTTGTTCAAACACTTTCGTGGCATATTTAGGATCTAACTAATGTAAATAAAATGTAATTTAGCAAATACAATTGTTACACAGTCGATTAAATACAGTTATGTAACCAAATAAACGTATATGAGGTCAGAAATGAATATCTAGCTGTCACAAGAAAACTGGATGTGATGGAAACAAAACTGTCATATATTTTTAATGAGGGTACACCAACATAAATAAAAATCATAACAAAGTTCATGTGATAAAAACAATGTTTACCAGTGTAATTAACGTTATTTCCCATTTGTTCTATTTTATTGAAAGAGTGAAAGTCTGACGTTTTAAACTAAATAACGTGCGTTGCAAAATAACGTTTTCGTTTTCAAAAGTGCAATTAAATTTTTTGCTGACTTCAGTAAAACCGTTTTATACAATTTTATCCTTCTAATGGCGTTCAGGATTTCATACTCCTTTTGCGTGATATATGTTTGTCTTTTTTTAATTCAAACATGTCTCAAGAGGTTAAACAATACAACTAATCTGTAAATATCATACGGCTCTAATAACGGTAGATGGTTCCCTGCGCTTAATGAACCCTCTTTCAAAATGTGTTTTTGAAAAAATGGGTTTGATTAGAGTACTTCAACGTTTGATGCCAGATCTCTGAAGGCTGTTCCGTATTGTATTTAGAGATATGCGAGTATCTAATCTCTTTTTAAACATTTTCTTTAGGTTCTCTTAGATCGGGCAGTTTTCCGAAAAAACCACAAACTTTATACAGACAATCCTCAATGGTATTAATGGAAGGTCTCGTCTAAAATATTGAGGGAAGCCTTGATATTTTGGTAGATCTAGCATTCTACTTCACGATCTGGACCTAGTGATAACCCTGGGAACTATGAAGCAGATGAACTACTCTATAATACTCCAGGAAAGGGAGAATTTTTATATGTCTCTGTCTATGTATATGTATATTTCTTCTTCTTCTTTACTGGCATAGACACCGCTTACTCGATTATAGCCGAGTTAACAACAGCGCGCCAGTCGTTTCTTCTTTTCGCTACGTGGTGCGTCGAATACTTTCAGATCTGTAGTGTTTTCGTCCGTTCGGACAGCATGCCCTAGCCAGCGTAGCCACTGTCGCCAATTCGCTGAACTATGTCAATGTCGTCATATATTTCATACAGCTCATCGTTCCATCGAATGCGATATTCGTCGTGGCCAACGGGCAAATAAATCTGTCGCAGAACTTTTCTCTCGAAAACTGGCAACGTCGACTCATCAGTTGTTGGCATCGTCCAAGCGTCTGCACCATATAGCAAGACGGGAATTATGAGTGACTTATAGAGTATGGTTTTTGTTCGTAGAGAACGGACTTTGCTTCTCAATTGCCTACTCAGTCCGAAGTAGCACCTGTTGGCAAGAGTTATCCTCCGTTGTGATTCCAGGCTATCGGTTCAAGAGAGAGAAAATTATGTTTCGTTATTGGGTATAGTTAAATAAAAGGTAAAAGTGACACGTAAAAAAAAAACAAAAATTCATGTAAGACGTTGACGATTGCGGCGTATTTTTGGTCTATGGCATTTCAAAAAGATTATGAATCTGCAAAAAAGTCGCTATCGCGCTATGGAAGTTTGTTATGTTTTTTTTTTTCTTTTTTTTGAAATTTGACAAAATGGCGGCGGTTTAAACAAAAAGTATCGAATTTGATCCCTTTTTTCGACAGATTTTTGTAGAAAAAAATATTAAAATTTCAAGAAAAATATAAAAGGTGCCATAGCGCGATTAAAAATAAATTAGATTTGGATATCTTCAAAATTCTTCTTTTGAGAGTGGAAACCGTTTTGAAAACCACCATAATGAAAAAAAAGGCGTTTAAATATTGGATTCGCTATGCTCCCCATTCTGTTCCCTTTCTACAAGAAACGCTATAGCGACCGTAATAACTTGAATTCGGATTTTAAAGTATGAGAGAATGTTAATTATAGTGTATTAGCCGATAATGGAACAAAAAAATCGATTTCTCGAAAATTTCACACTGAAACGATCTCTTAATCCAGCACTCTAAAGACCAAGAGAGCTAACTTAAGCACTTACAAAACATATTGAATAAAATAAGTATTTAAGTAGCCAAAAGGGCTATGCAAAATATATATTTTTTTCTTTATATAAAGTAACTAGAGGACCCGTCCACGCTTTACTGTGGCTGACACATAGATAACACAGGCAGTCAATTTGCTTCTTTGAATTTATCAACTGATTCTAGTTAATTTGGGTGCGCTGAATTCAAATCTGTAATCAGTTCTAGTTTTCACGATATAGCTTTTTATACCATCCACTTATGACCTCCAATTATGACCGTCTGTCAGCTTTTTCAAACAATTTTTTTAATCAAAATTTCTTATATGGCCTGAGTAGTTGCCAAAAAACAAATTTTTTTCGGAAAACAATTTTTTGCCCAAAATTTTTGAAGTATATAAAAAGTAAAACTGTTCCATAGGAATATAAAAAAAAAAATAAAAAGAAGTAAAACTGTTTCATACCGATTTATTAAAATAAAAAAATTCTTACAAAGCATTAAAAATATAATATACTAGCCGTTACCCTGTGCGCTTCGCTACACCTAAGTCGATTAAAACTCTTTAAGGGTTTTTACTTTGTGTTTTATTTATTGTTGTAAAACTGTTACTTATTTATAAAACATTTATAAAACACATTGGTATACAACATTTTTTGTTTTTCCACCTGCGCGTAAATGAATAAGCACCTTTGTGTTCCCACTCGAGCATGCGACGAACAATTGGCCGTGGGAGAAGCACGGTTCATCCAAATTGACGCCGCACACTTGAAACGTTTGCCCTTGCGATTTGTGCCAATATGGCGCGTTCACTTAAATAATCGCGGCGTTGATAGTGTTGAACAATATTCGTAAATACACTTTCAATCAATTCTTCTTTCGATTGTAAAAGTGTACAAAAGTTATTCGGCAATGTGAGCAAACCGGTATCATCGATTAGTATTTTGCCTTCGCCAATATCCAACAACTGCTTCGAAAACGCCGCAGCAGATCGATCATTTTGCAATTGTTGTTTCAATCAAATGGCCACAATTTTTTGACTGAAAGTCTTGTGTCATTACACAAATTCGGTGGCTTCAGATTTCGTAGAAGTATAATGGGTGAAACGACTTTCAGGACCAAACGATGCGGTGGCAGACCGAAGGGATCCAAAGAATTCAAGAATTCAGTTGTATAATTGACTACTTCATCTTGATTCAAAACGCTAGCAATCGATGTATATGTTGTAGCTAATCCTGAGTTTTTCGTGAATGGCAAAATTGATTTCGTTGACGTGTACATTTGTATAGGCGGAATGTATCATTTTTTTGTTATTTTTTTTTTGCAAAACGTGCAATGATACAAGTTATCACGCGACGCAAGAATGAAATTGAAGAGCCCCAAAATATTGCGCGTGGCCAGCGTGAGTCAGCAACAAGTAGCGCACTCAGAATCATGAACGGAAATAACAAATTTTAAGTTGCATCCAAAAGTTGCGCGTGGACTGAGTCAGCAATTATACGTTCTCACGTCTGCCAATACCATCAGCACATATTCGTTTTCACGTCTGCAAATACCAGCTCGCAACAACACTACTGCTACGCAGCAGCGGCGGCAGCAACAGCGACAGATAGCTTGAGGGCAGTTTATAATTACAATAATTTTGCTTTAAGTTTTGGTGCTCTTCGAGCTGGACGCGCTCCACTCGAATGCTTGAAATAAAGTCAATAAAAATAAAGGTGGCATTTTGAATAATTGGCGCCCAACGGGGGGCTGTGTCTCAGCAAAGTAGTTTCTCGGTGTCGGTTAAAAACGAACAACCACAATCAACCAGCTACCACAAACGGTCAGGATTATGCCGCTGAAAGTCGATCGAATCAAGGACCAGCCACCAACTGCAATCAACCAGCTATCGTAAACGAGCAGCAGCTATTCCAGTGGTGGATCAGGACAGGAGGAAGGTCGAAGCAGCCGGCAATCATGAATTTAATGTAAGTTGAGAAACTCGAATTTYAATTTTAGAATCAAAGATCTAAACATTGAAGGTACCTCTTGTTAAAAAATAAAATATACTAAGAAAGTGAAAATTAAACTCTAATAGTTTACGGTGCACCCGGTACTTATTTCGTGGAAATAGTAATAACTTTTTCAATGATTGAGTGAGAAGTATTGGTTACACGGTATATGAATAGGCCAACAGTCAACTTTATTGACTTAGTCCCTAGCTTTGAAAATATTAAATTATCAGAAGAAGAAGAAGTCAAAATGAACGAACCCCAGCTTACACAGATAGTGAACGCGGCGGTCACTGCTGCTTTAGGGGTGCAGAGGCGGAAGTTTGAGAATAGGCTTAAGGTCATGCAGGACCAAATTGATAACTTATCCCAAAAACCCACTAAAACGACTTACGAAAAAATTAAGATAGTAGCGGGTAGAACCTGCGAAGAATCGCTGGGCGTTGTAAAGTCTCTACCCGAATTTTCCGGTCAAACCGAAGGTTTTGTGTCCTGGCGTAAGGCGGCACATAACGCATATGAGAGTTTTAAGGACTACGATGGTAGCTCACGGCACTACCAAGCCGTTACCATTATAAGAAATCAAATTCGAGGCGCTGCCGATGCGCTTTTATCGTCGTTTAGCACTGTTTAAATTTTAACGCTATTATAGCCGCTTAGATTTCACTTACTCCGATAAGCGGGCGATCTACTTAGTTGAGCAGGAATTCTCGACGGTGAGGCAGGGCTCTTCGACTGTGCTCGAATTTTATGATGCGGTTGAGAAAAAACTCTCCTCACTTGCTAATAAAACCAAAATATCTCATTATAAAAGTTTTGCAGGCGCAATTAACGAGAAATATAGGGCTAACGCTCTTAKAGTGTTCATTTCTGGGTTAAGGAAGCCCCTTTGCGATATTCTCTTAGTGACTTGCCATCCGCCCTGGCACTCGCTCAGGAAGTCGATGCGAATCACGAACGTTACATTTTCGCAGCAAGCTTTGCAAATAGAGCATCTTATGTGACCAAAAAAGCAGAGAGCAGCAAATGGGGAAAAGAAAACATTAATAAAAACATGCTAAACAGAACAAATTCGGATAATCAGAAAAATCCTCATTTCGTAAGGCAGCACCGGGGTGATAACCAAAATAATGGCCAATACCGCCAAAGAAATTTTCAGCAGAACCGTCAAACAGGATATCGAAACTCTCAGCCGCGACAGGAACCAATGGATGTGGATCCTTCACATTCTCACCTACGGCAATTTAAAAGTAACGAAAGAGACGACGGTGGTCAAAAGCGACAGGCAGCGTCGGACCGTCGAACAGGACCAAAACTGCAAAGGGTAAACAATTTGATGGAAGTGCGAAATACCGAGATATGCTCAGACTCTTACGAGGGGTTATTGAGTTGTTGAGGACCTAGAGGCAGAAGAAGTGAATTTTTTAGGGGTAAGTCCCTCCTGCCCTGGATTTCTAAGTCACTAGGTGGGCGGGAGGTAAAGTTTCTTGTCGACACGGGTGCCTCCAAAAACTACATCAGGCCTCTAGAGAGCCTAAAAGGAGTGAAGCCTGTTGATGAGGAATTGACGGTGAAATCTATTCATGGAATCACCAATATTGGAAAAAAATGCAAGGTGCACTTGTTTGGAGTGGTATCTGAATTTTTCGTCCTGCCAAATCTAACTCTCTTTGATGGAATAGTAGGTTTGGACTTGCTGAACAAGGTTCAAGCAAACATTAATTTGAAAAACAAAATTATCGAGTACAACTCTGGTAAGGAAATTATTCATTTTCTCCAGGGTCAAGATGTTAGCCATCTTCAGCTCCATACCGAGTCAGTCCCGGTGAGCATAAAAGGGGGATTTAATGGTATGTTAGAGCGCGTTTCAGTTGTTTTTGCTGACCCAAACGAGAAACTACCATACAACACTAATATTGTGGCCACAATCCGTACTAGGGATAATGAGCCGACTTACGCAAAGTTCTACCCATACCCAATGGGAGTCGCTGATTTTGTAAAAACAGAAATAGAGGATCTCCTCCAAAATGATATTATCTGATGTTCGCGGTCGCCATACAACAATCCCATTTGGGTGGTAGACAAACAGGGTTTCGATGAGAACGGAGTTAAAAGGAAAAGATTAGTAATTGATTTCCGAAAATTGAACGAGAAAACCATTGAAGACTCATATCCCATACCAAACATAGGGGTAATATTATCAAACTTTTCATCAAATTGAGCTCGCCGAACGTGATCGTGGAAAAACCGCTTTCTCTGTGTGTAATGGGAAGTATGAATTCTGCCGTCTTCCCTTTGGCCTTAAGAATGCACCTGGCATTTTTCAGAGGGCAATAGACGACGTCTCAGGGAACACATTGGCAAGTACTGCTTTGTTTATATTGATGATGTGATCATTTTTTCACAAAATAAGGAAGACCACTTGAAACACGTAGAGGCTATTTTAGTGWGTTTGCTTGAAGCRAATATGAGGRTTTCTRTTGAGAAATCAAAATTTTTTAAGGYAGAACTTGAATACCTCGRATTTCTAATATCMAAAKGAGGAGTAAAAACATGCCCGCAGAAAATTGAAGCAATCCAAAACTTCCCACAGCCAACAACATTGAGAGSTGTTAGGTCCTTTTTAGGAATGGCTGATTATTACAGATGCTTCGTTCGTGACTATACAAAAATTGCTAAACCAATAACTGGCATCCTTATTGGCGAATTTGGTAAAGTGTTGCCCTCTCAATCAAAAAAAATTGAAATATCATTTGACTAGGAACAAGTAAATGCGTTTAATAAATTGAAGAGTATACTAAAATCAGAAGATGTTATGTTAGCCTATCCGGACTTTAGAAAGGCTTTCGACCTAACCACTGATGCTTCTTCACACGCCCTAATTGCTAAACCAATAACTAGTATCCTTAGGGGCGAATTTGGTAAAGTGTCGGCCTCTCAATCAAAAAAAATTGAAATATCATTTGACCGTGAACAAGTAAATGCATTTAATAAATTGAAGAGTATACTAACGTCAGAAGATGTTATGTTAGCCTATCCGGACTTTAGAAAGGCTTTCGACCTAACCACTGATGCTTCTTCACACGCCCTAGGTGCGGTTCCTTCTCAAAGAGGGAGACCGATTAAAATGATTTCCAGAACCCTTGACAAAAAGGAAGAACACTTTGCAACAAATGAGCGAGAGCTTCTGGCAATCGTATGGGCTCTTAAAACCCTTACACATTATTTGTACGGCGTTAGGGAATTAAACATTTTCACAGATCATCAACCCCTAACCTTCGCGGTGTTTGATCGTAACCCGAATCCAAAAAAAAAGCGATGGAAGCTTTCATTGAAGGATATAATGCCAAACTGCTTTATCATGCCAGTTTATGAACGCACTAGATCCAGAACCTGAATCGGATGCTGCCACTATTCATAGCGAACAGTCTTTTACTTATACGGTGGAAACAGTTGCAAAACCAGTAAATGCTATAAAAACCAACTAATTTTGGAATCTGGCTTACATCCGGCCAAAAACACATTTGTTATTTTTGGAAATAAGTTACGCCATTTCCTCACGTTTCCTGATAATGAGAGCTTGTTTAAAATGCTATCAGAAGTGGTAAAATCCGACGTGGTCAACGGCATTCACTGCGAGCTACCTCTGCTGGCGCAAATCCAAAACTGGCTAGGGAGTACTTTCCCAAATACAAGATTCCGTCACACAACTAAATTTGTCACGGACATTTTTGATCCTAACGAACAAATTGAAATAATTACGCAAGAACATAATAGAGCCCATCGTGCCTCTCAGGAAAATGTTAAAAAAATTCTTGAAGATTATTTTTTCCGAGAATGGAGAAAAAAGCTAAGGAGGTGGCGTCGAATTGTAAAGTCTGCATTAAAGCTAAATATGTCAGACATCCAGTAAAGTATCCCATAGGAAAAGCACCCATTCCATCTTTTCCCGGTGAATTTCTCCATATTGACATATTCTGTACTAATGCCACATATTTCCATACTTGTGTGGACAAGCTATCCAAGTTTGCAGTAGTGCAACCAATCCCTTCACGAACCATAATAGATATAAAGCCGCGTATTCTGCAACTGGTCAATATATTCGCAAGAACCAAAATTTTTTTCTGCGATAATGAAAAATCATTAAACTCAAATAAAATAAGATCTTGCTTTAGAGACCTTTTCGACATTGAAATTGTGAATGCTCCTCCGCTGTATAGTGCTTCTAATGGGCAGGTGGAGAGATTTCATAGCACTATGGGGGAAATAGCTAGATGCCTTAAACTAGAAAAAGGAATTGAAGATACTGTGGACTCAATTTTACTGGCCACAATTCAATACAATAAGAGCATTCACTCCGTAACTGGCGAAAAACCCTTGGATGTTTTTCATTCTCGGGTAGGTGAGACAGAAGCAAAAAATAAGGTAGAAAAGGCTCAAAAAGCAATGTTAAGGACTCATAACAAAAACAGGATAGCGAGAACATTTGGCGTTAGAGAAACAGTCCACATTAAGTCAAATAGACGGTTGGGAAATAAACTTACCCCCTTATATGTGGAGGGCATAGTCCAGGAGGGCCTGGGTTCTACGGTCAGGGTTAAAGGTAGAATAGTTCATAAGGATAATCTCCGATGGTCGAATAAAATATTTTTAAGTCTTACGATCTTCTTTGCTTCTGTCTTTCCTTCTCTTTTTAGAACTCTGCTCTTTACGCTTAGCTTGACCTCGACCTCCACAGTTTGTAAGATTGTGGATTACTCACACTCAGACTACTTACCGATTACGAATGGTGACGTGGTTTTATGGGACTCATACGATTACATCAGACATACAACAAACCTGACTGCCTACGCTGAATTGACCATTGACACTTGCTCAGCGCTAAAACTGCACCCAGAAAGCCACATGACGAAACTGATGAATGCTCACCTGGACCGAATCGACAAGCTTCTTCGGACAGTAATGGGACCGACAAGACATTCACGTAGCCTAAACATCTTGGGAACTGCTCTTAAGGTTGTGGCAGGCACGGCGGACTTCGACGATTTTCAGAAAGTAACTTTAGAACTTCATAGGCTTAGGGACAATAACAATCGCCAAGTAGCAATAAACTCAAAGTTCCAGGAACAGGTTACCGGACACCTTTACGAAATTCTTTTGGCCCGAAATAGGGCTATTATTACAGACCTAGATAACATTATCTTATCAATCGCCTTAGCACAGTTGGGATGATTAAACCCAATCATTTTTGATAATATTGAAATTGATTCAATCTTGAAGACCGAGTCTCTCAACAAATTAACTGTAACTGATTTATTATTTGTCTCTAAGTTTAAAGTATTTCATGATAATAACCTTTTTCACTTCCGAGTTAAGTATCCTAGACCTAAACTTACGTGTAAAAGTAAAATTGTATTACCAGTAGCTCACAACAACAAAATGCTATCACTACGCGACAACTCCGTAGCGGCTTGTGGTAAAGACATATATTCCTTGGATGGCTGTGCAGGGACTACCATGCGGTTTTGCAGAAAATCGAACATAACAACTTGCGCTCTACCGGCGTCACCGCAGAGTGTAGAACAACATTTGACGAACTAAGAAATTGATGATGGTATGGTCATCATGAACGACTCCACCGCCACGGTAGCTTCTGAGAGCGAGACCATTTCGCTAAAAAAAGGTACTTACCTGGTAATGTTTCCTGATAAGGCAAGTATAAATGAAACAACCTTCGGAATGGCCTTCAAATAAAGGAAGCCGAAATCCCTTGGGCACCTCGGATAAATATAACTGTACACGGTAACATAATGAGCTTACCTTACTTGCGGCACCGGGCGCTGGTAAATCGCCAGCTGATGGAACAGCTAACCGATTGGTATGAAAAAGGATTGACAACGACGTAAATAATTTTCATTATAATAATAATTTATCTCCGTGCTTTTTCCCATAATAACATTCTATCAAAAGATGAAGCGACAGGCTGCAATAGTACGAGTAGTAGAAAACATCACTCAGGTGTCAAGAGAAAGGTCCGAAGACGCCCCTTACTTAGGAGGGGAGGAGTTATCACGCGGCGCAGGAATGTAATTGAAGGAGCCCCAAATTATTGCACGTGGCCTGAGTCCACAACAAGTACCGCACTCAGAATCATGAACGGAAATAACAAGTTTTAAGTTGCATCCAAAAGTTGCGCGTGGACTGAGTCAGCAATTATACGTTCTTACGGCTGCCAATACCATCAACATATATACGTTTTCACGCCTGCAAATACCAGCTCGCAACAACACTACTGCTACGCAGCAGCGGCGGCAGCAACAGCGACAGATAGCTTGAGGGCAGTTTATAATTACAACAATTTTAGTTTAAGTTTTGGTGCTCTTCAACCTGGACGCGCTCCACTCGAATGCTTGAAATAAAGTCAATAAAAATAAAGGTGGCAGTTTGAATAATTTACACACATCCGTCTAGGAAGAGTATGCGAACAGGAAGTTTTGCCACTTAATTTTATATATGTACATAGATATAGTATATATATAATGTTAAGCTTCTTTTGACAGACATTCTGGAATGAATAGCCGGATCAGAGTCTCTTTGCAAATTCCAACAGTAGTCTGCCATCATATGTGTATCCCACCTTTCCTGGTACCGATTCTGCATAATTTTGATACCTAGGTGAAACCTTTCTCCTTATTCTTCACTTAAATTACCCAAATTTTCGGGAAATCGGTCCAAGTAACTGTGATTTTAATACTCATGTTGTATCCAAGGTCTCTGAACTTATCCAGCATATTCTCCACTAATTGAACATAATTTGGAGCTTTATAAATGCCTTATTTGGGGACCATCAAAAACTCCTGCTCTAATTTTATCTCTACTTAGATTGGGCATTTTGCTGCAAATATATGCAAAACATTCCCCATTGCGGTTTAGAGCCTTAACAAACTGCTTCATGGGTCCTAATTTGATTTGCAACGGTGGTAGGACGTTTCACGTGGAACTAAAGCTTCATTTACAAAATTTTTATCGCCAACAATCATTTTTTCTCTCGTAGGCCAATATTTTTGCCGCCAATGTTTTTGCTTGGATCTGCTATCACATAGACACAAAAAGCAAAGGTACTTAATTTAACCACTCTGTTGTCCAAGAAGAAATATGGCCATTTTAAGATCAAGACAAATGATCCATTGGTGGTTTTGATATTTTATCTTTTTCATCACTAATGCAATGTTGTTATATTATTCCTTCATTGTTGTGGAGTGCGCAATTGGAATTGATGCATACACATTGCCATTGTGCAATAAGGCACTTCAAACTTCTCTTGGAAGTGTCCACGGAGAGACACCAATCACTAGGTAGATACTTGGATAGCCCCTTTTCCTGCATAAGACCATTTATATTATTACAAAACACCAGATTGCCTTCCTTAATTAAAAATGTTAAAAAAGCTTTATCCCTGGAGCGGTAATAAGTAATTTTTGTTCCACGTTCTAACAATTTCTTATCATTTAACCTCGAAGATAACACTTCAGAAGCTTCTTTTGATAAGGCCAAGTTTTGGAATGGGAACATTTCGGAATGGGGAATTGGACGGTATGCTAACGTTAAAATGAATAAATGACGTGAATGAATTCCGGAAATGACTTCCATTCTATTTAGATCAACACTTTTTAATAAAGTTTGCCAACCGCAATAAACCACTTCTTACAAGGGACTAACATCCGGTATGCAATTGGAGCGCAATAAGAAAAAATAACGTTCTCAATAATATTATACAAATAATATTCCCGTTAATTAGCTAGCAACTACAAAAAATAATATTTTCGGAAACTGCTTGTACCGAATTTTATATACCATTAAATAAATGAGTTACTAAGTTAAATTAACCCAATTCATCAAAAAAGCATATCTTAAGCGAACCGGTTTGATGCCTATAAGTTGAGTGGAAGGTAAAATATGTTAATGAAACGAAAAAGATATTCGAATTCAACTTTTTGGCGAAATTTTTTTTTTTCAGGCCATAAGTTAAGTGGAGGGTGTACAAAATCTATATCATGGAAAGTAGAGCTGATAGATACAAACTTTCATCGAGGAAGAATTATTTTATTCTGATTTTTATTCTTGGGGTACTCACAACGAGTCATAAAGCATCGTAAAGTCATAAAAGCATAAGTTTCTATACTAGTTTAACCCTGTAACCGGCGAGCCTGCCTTTAGACGGTGTATAATTAATATGTTGCTATGCAGCTCTTATATTTCAAATCTCTATTCCAACGGTAAATATCAGCAGACAACAACACAATTCTCTTATTGAAAAAAATTACAGTAAGCATTCGTCATTTGATTGCAAATCATTGAGTGCTAAAGTCAATTTTTTGACAAAGTGTGTAAAATAATTATTTGTGTATCAAGTGGAGTTTTTAAAATAGATAAAATCGTTAAAATTCAT